>NC_057811.1:332601239-332893263 GCF_018294505.1 Triticum aestivum | reverse complement strand
GGCGGCGGCGTCCCGGGCCGCGGGGGCCGGGAACGGGCTGAGCGGGCCGGCGGCGAGGATGTGTCCGGCGGCGGCAGACGTGTCCGGTGGCGGCGGGGAGATTTGATCTAGGGTTTGATTCGAATTTCGGAGGGGGAGGTGTTTTTATAGGTAGAGGGAGCTAGGAGACTCCAAATGGAGTGCGGTTTTCGGCCACACGATCGTGATCGAACGACCGATAGCATGGAGGGGGTTTGGATGGGTTAATGGGCTGATTTGGAAGGGTTCTGGGTGCAAAGAGAAGGGGCTTCCGGGGTACGCGGTTAACCGTTGGGGCATCAAACGACCTCCAAATGGAACGAGATTTGACGGGCGGTCTGTCGGTGCTATACCAAGGCCACTCGGCAAATACCGACCCATTCTGAGAAGGTTTTTCTCCCACTCACGAAACAAGGACAGAGAGGGGCGACGGGCGCGTGCGAGAGTGTCGGATCGCGAAACGGACAACGGGGAAAAGGACCGGATGCAAGTTTTGAAAAACATGATGATGCAATGTAGATGATGATATGGCAAAATGCAACACGCAAGCAAATGACACGGCAACGACGGCGAATAAACGGAAGACACGTGGCGCATCGGATCCGGGGCGTTACACAACCCAAATTGCTGTTTTTTTGCCTATTTCAGTGTTTCACAGAAAAAGAATATCAAACGGAGTCCAAACAGAATGAAACCTTCGGGAACGTGATTTTCGGAACAAACATGATCCAGAGGACTTGGAGTGGACGTCAAGCAACAGACAAGGAAGCCACGAGGTAGGGGGCGCGCCTACCCCCCATGGGCGCGCCTTCCACCCTCGTGGGCCCCTCGTGGCTCCACCGACCTACTTCTTCCTCCTATATATACCTACGTACCCCCAAACCATCGGAGAGCATCACGAAAACCTAATTCCACTGCCGCAACATTCTGTACCCATGAGATCCCATCTTGGGGCCTTTTCCGGCGTCCTGCCGAAGGGGGCATTGATCACGGAGGGCTTCTACATCAACACCATAGACTCTCCGATGATGTGTGAGTAGTTTATCTCAGACCTTCGGGTCCATAGTTATTAGCTAGATGGCTTCTTCTCTCTCTTTGGATCTCAATACAAAGTTCTCCTCGATTCTCTTGGAGATCTATTTGATGCAACTCTTCTTTTTGCGGTGTGTTTGTCGAGATCCGATGAATTGTGGGTTTATGATCCAGATTATCTATGAACAATATTTGAATCTCCTCTGAATTCTTTTATGTATGATTGCTTATCTTTGCAAGTCTCTTCGAATTATCAGTTTGGTTTGGCCTACTAGATTGATCTTTCTTGCAATGGGAGAAGTGCTTAGCTTTGGGTTCAATCTTGCGGCATCCTTTCCCAGTGACATCAGGGGCAGCACGACATGTATTGTATTGTTGCCATCGAGGATAAAAAGATGGGGTTTATATCATATTGCATGAGTTTATCCCTCTACATCATGTCATCTTGCTTAAAACGTTACTATGTTCTTATGAACTTAATACTCTAGATATATGCTGGATAGCGGTCGATGTCGTGGAATTGTCACGGCAGATGTCCTTAGCATGAGGACTTAGTCGTGAGGCCAGCGCCTCTATGTAGTAGCTTGAGAGGGGTTGATTGGGATGAGAGACGCAGGGCGGATCAACACACAAGACAAGGGTTTAGACAGCTTCGGGCCCCGGGAAACATCATCCGGTAACAACCCTACATGCTGTTTGAGGCTAGGTCTCATTATGATCATGGGAGAATCGCCGGCTCCGGCTCTCGGTGTTTAGCCCTAGAGATTATTTCTTGTTGCCTATCCCTCTTTGGGGTGCCCTGCCCCTCCTTATATAAGTTAGAGGGGCGGGTTACATGTGGA
Organism: Triticum aestivum; assembly: GCF_018294505.1. NCBI lineage: Eukaryota > Viridiplantae > Streptophyta > Magnoliopsida > Poales > Poaceae > Triticum > Triticum aestivum. Next base: position 332,891,371 of record NC_057811.1, on the reverse strand, counting down.
GTCCTAGTAGGACTTGGACTAGTCTATCTTCTCTTACAAGTTAATTACAAGTCCGGGTCTTGCTTCCTCGTAAAGGAAATATTCGTCATCCCTCTCTTCTTAAGCCGGCCCATCATAAACGTGAGCCGGCCTTCTGGGCCTTGGGCCTAGTCTTCTATCTGACCCGCCGTCGGGGTCATCCGTGAGCCGTCAAGCTCGTGAGTCGTCTGGCTGTGAGCCGCTAGACCCGTGAGTCGCCAGTCCTCCGGCGGGTCACGGTGAAGCGCCAAGTCCGGCCGGGTCATTCCGCGGGGTATATCCCCGACATTAGCCCCCAGTTTAATTTGGATTTATCCATGTTAAACTAATCTGCAATATAAACACAAGAACAAATTTGACAGGTTGTGTTCCGGGTTAAATATTCTTGGTAAGCCGGCACTTGATCATCCTTAAGTCCATGTCATCTTCCTTCTTGATATGTATCCATAATCTCATAGCAAATCTCTTTAGCAGATATGTTCAAATTTTGCCAATGCAAAAAATCCAGATACTTCCTTTGAAAAATCCGGGTCAACAGGCCAGCTTCAGAGTCAATTTGCTGACATTGGTCTCTTGTTGAGAAATATTGTAAGAGATAATCCACTTGAGTCGGCTTTCAATGCTCTGACTTTGACAAAAATATTGGTCTTCAAATATTCAACTTATATTCAGCCGGCTTAAAGATATAAAACTTGCCGGTTTATAAGTACCAAAACTGCCGGGTTATAAATAGATGATGCCAAGTCATAATTGTCGCCGACGCCGGTTTATGATTTTTGCAGACACCAGGTCAATCTGATTTACTCAAAACTGAGAATTTGAAGATATTTCTCCCTTATATCCATATTACCTATAGCCCCCAAGGGCCGGTTTAATCAGTATGAATAAGCCGGGACTTATCACCATGGCTTTAAATAAAATCCAGTTGTGTAGCCCCCATGAGTCGGCTATAGTCATAGTAGTGTAGCCGGGTCATCCTAGAATTGTCTTCAGCAGAGAGCAATATACATTAGCCCCCCAAGTGCCATGGTGCATGCTGGCAGTGACATGGGACTTGCATATTTGATGTAATCTCAACTTGAATAATGTTGCCCCCAAGTGCCGGGTTGTAAGCCTGCAGCGACTCGGGACTATTCCTTCCATTGTAGAATAAATCATATCTATTGATAAAATAATAGCCATTGCGCTAAAGCGACTTTGAAAATCTCAATCATAACATTAGTTTCTGATAACCATAATAAAAATCCAGCCATGTTGGCTATTAAAGATTTGACTAACCCGGTTTGAAAACCTCAATCATTCAAATCATAATGAAAATCCAGCCAAGTTTGGCTATTAAAAGATTTCAAATACCTTATCTGTTGACAAGTAAATCCGGAGTTTAAATACCCGGCGGCTCTTGGCCGATGGCGATTTATTACGCCTCCATTGTAAGCCGGAATTTTTATAACCCGGCTATTTATAGCCTTTGAGAAAATCAAGAATTGATAACCCTTTTGAGACACCAATGTCAATCTTTCGATGATGGGCTTGGACTTAAACATTTATATAAGTCATAGTTCTGCAAATCCTGCACAGAGTTTAAACAACATACGCCCTGGCGACTTAATGTCAAAAGCCAGGGCGGGTAACTACCCAAATGTAGTCTTATCCTGCACACAAGTAGATCACAAGAAACCTTGGCGGTTTACCGCAGGGCGGGTCATAATATCTTACATATGACCACTGATGTGTAAATAAGGAGTCACAGATAAGCCTGTTATGAATCATAACTTTGAAACATAACAATAATATCATACTTATGATATTGAATTTGCATTTGTCGGTTTATATGACCTGCACAATAAGGGTGATAACCCAATCTTTGATACGCGCATGATTCCAATGGCGCAATTCAAAACATACCGGCGGCTTAAAGTCCATAGCCAGGGCTAGTTTAAACATAATTATGTATGAACAATATCATACCTGTGATATTGAACTGTACTGCCGGCTTATGATACCTGTGCAGTAAGTGTGATAACCCAATCCTTAGAAGCCAATGCTTCCACATAGATGATGATTGTCATAAGCCGGTGACTTATCATCAAAAATCAAGCCGGGTTTAAATAGAAACCACTCATATACACTTTAGATGTGTTCAAAAGAGCTTCAAATAAAATGCCAAAAATTATTTGCAAAAAGAAACTTCAAAAAATCTTGAGGCTTCTGATTCAAATATGATCAGAAAACCGTCCCAAAGGGGTTAAGCTAAGATTCAAATACGATCATATAGCCCCCAGTGGCTTTGGCGTTGCCGATCAAGAGGGTACCGACAGCTATGTTCTCTTTGGTTCGAATACGACCTATGTTTGAACAGGAAGCCCCCAAATGACCTTGAGAGTTGTTTAACGACGCTGATTCGAATACGATCCATGTCGGTTCCCAAAGGGGGTTGAGTTATGGTTCAAATATGACCAAGAAACTCCCCAATGAGCTCGGCTGTGTGCCGATCAAAAGGGTATAAACAGCTATGTTCTCTTTGGTTCGAATACGACCTATGTTTGAACAGGAAGCCCCCTAGTGATCATGAGAATATTTAATGACTCTGATTCGAATACGATCAGGGTCACACCAAAAGGGTTAAGCTAAATTCGAATACGATCAGCTCCCAATGGTCCTTAAAGTAGGGTACCTATGTTTGAGTTGTGCTTTGTAACAGACTCTTTGGTCCCTTTAATTTTCCCTGAGAACTCAAACTTTGCAAGAGATAAATTCTTTTTGAACCGGAAGTTCTTAAACCAGATATTGAGAGTTTCAAAGTTTTGCGATAGACAAATTTACCTTGAACCGGATTTTAAACCGGATATTAAGAGCTTCAATGCCTTGTGGGAGATGTCAAGTCTCTTGAGCCGGATTTAGACCGGACTCCTTCTTTTTAAGCCGGAAATTTTCTGACGGCCTTTAAACTTTTTACCAATATGGCGGTAGCCTCCAGGACCGGGTTATTTTTCCCTCCAATGACCCGGAGTTCTTGAATGCATTGAAACCGACCAATGCTGCCGAGTCATATCATTGTAGCCCCCGAGTCGCAAGTCGACTCGAGGAGTTGGCTTTGAGATTCTCCATATTGATCATGGCATAAGGTGTATATCATTGGTATTGATAGCGCGATGTGAATCCACAGAAGGTTGAAGTGACTGCGGCGGGTTATAAATGATCCCGTATGAGCCATGTTAGCAACTCGGCCAATGGTTCCTTCCAACTGGATGTTTTGAAGTTAACCAAACTGTAGTGGCGGCGACTTGTGTGCATGCCCATTGAGCCGTCCAGTGCAGACGACGGCTGATAATACATGATAATTTGCCTCCAGTTTGTTAGAAGAAAAACCGGGCTTCCCAAGTAGTGACTTGCTCATAATCAATAAACAACTCATCCAGACAAGTGCGGCCTGGTATGTTGATGTAGACCAGGCCGCGAGAGACGGCCTCGGCGTTGTAAGTCGGCGTGGTCGCGAGAGACGGCCACGGCGTTGTAAGCCGGCTCGGTCGCGAGAGACGGCCACGGCGTTGTAAGCCGGCGCGGTCGCGAGAGACGGCCACGGCGTTGTAAGCCGGCGCGGTCGCGAGAGATGGCCACGGCGTTGTAAGCCGGTGCGGTCGGGCGAGTCAATCGCCGGCGCGGTAAACCGCGCGGATGGGCGAGTCAACCATGTCGTGTTGATGTAGTGAACAATTGTCCTACATCAAAAAACATCGCAAGCCAGAGTAATTGCTCTTTTTAAAGAAAACAATATATAATATATAAAAATTTACTGGATTGATTTCACCTGATATGTCAGGCCAGAAATTATCCACCGCGGAGTTGATGATCATCACGGTGAAGCTGAAACCAATCACGGCCGAGTCGGCCGCGGGAGCAGGCAGATGAGCCGACCGCAGCGTTGTAAGCCGGTGCAGTCGGGCGAGTCAATCGTAGGAGCGGTAAGCCATGCGGACGCCGAGTCGGCGGCGGGGGCGGACGGGTAAGTTGTCTGTCACATTGTAAGCCGGCGCAGACGTGTGAGCCGGCCGCGAGGGTGGACGGGCAAGTCGTCCGTGGCATTGTAAAGCGGCGCGCATGGTTGAGTCGGCTGGCGCGTTGATGTAGACTGGACCGCAGGGGCGGCGGCTTGCGCCCACCTGTTGAACAGTAAGCGGTCGCAGATGTCGTTGCATGATGATGCTACCGCACACTCCATGGATACGACATTACACCATCTTTATGATGAATCATTGTCCTGCACGTAAAAGTGTACATACCAAAGTGATTGTTTTTTGACAAAAACAATATGTGCTAAAAAATAGGCTTAGATGGATATCACCTGATGTTTTGTGACCGAAAGAGGAGCAAAGGCCTGCCCGGCGACTCAGTAGAGGTCGCGGCGGCTTGTGGAGGCATATTGCAGCGGCTGAAACAGTCGGTGACATGTCGCGGGGCCGCAGCAGAAAATGGCATGAGGCTCGCTGGTCCACAGGTCGGCTCGTCACGGGGGCAGCCCAGAGGGAACCAACAGAGATGACCGGTGTTTTGACGCGGCAGGCTGGCTCGCAGGTGGAGGCAGACCCGGACTCGAACGTGGAGAGCGGCTGCGGCTCAGGGGCCACCGGCCCGATGGAAACCAGTAAAAACGAGTTTCACGCTCAAACTTCTGGGTCGTGGTTTGTTTCCTTTTTTAAAACCGGATCCGTATCCTTTCCAGCATCGGGGCCGGCTGTGGAACAACTAGTACTCCGGGACAATAGCCCTCACGTGGATAGCAATGCTTAGAACCGGTCAAACCAGAGGAACTCCTGCATGCATGAATACTAACACGAGCGATTTGCATCGATCCGTGTGCAGTTTTTTGTCATCTGGTGACGTCATGGACGGAAGGACAGGGCAGGCAGCATCTTGCCTGCATGCTGGATCACACAGATCCTCGCGCGTGGATGTCGATGTTGTACTTTTTTCTTCTCTTTCTCAATCTGAATCAGATCCAAACCAATCTGATTTCTGTTCTCCGTTGCCGCTTGTACCGGCCACGTGCGTTTTTTAGACGATCCCGTTGGCCGTTGCAGAGGAGAAAATCGAACCGACAGGAGTTGTCGTGTGCGCCGTTGCAGACTTTTCTTCTGTCCTTGATTTTGAGATGAGGATTGATTTAATCTCCGATGACTGAACACGGAGTCGATGTAGATTCTTCTGACCGGCTTTCTTCATCCGGTCGATCGTGAGCCTCTCGATCCTCAGTAAAAGATCCCTTCAAGAACTCATCACCACTGTGCGCAAGCCCCACGGTGGGCGCCAACTGTCGTGGAATTGTCACGGCAGATATCCTTAGCATGAGGACTTAGTCGTGAGGCTAGCGCCTCTATGTAGTAGCTTGAGAGGGGTTGATTGGGATGAGAGACGCAGGGCAGATCAACACACAAGACAAGGGTTTAGACAGCTTTGGGCCCCGGGAAACATCATCCGGTAACAACCCTACATGCTGTTTGAGGCTAGGTCTCATTATGATCATGGGAGAATCGCCGGCTCCGGCTCTCGGTGTTTAGCCCTAGAGATTATTTCTTGTTGCCTATCCCTCTTTGGGGTGCCCTGCCCCTCCTTATATAAGTTAGAGGGGCGGGTTACATGTGGAGTCCTAGTAGGACTAGGACTAGTCTATCTTCTCTTACAAGTTAATTACAAGTCCGGGTCTTGCTTCCTCGTAAAGGAAATATTCGTCATCCCTTTCTTCTTAAGCCGGCCCATCATAAACGTGAGCCGGCCTTCTGGGCCTTGGGCCTAGTCTTCTATCTGACCCGCCGTCGGGGTCATCCGTGAGCCGTCAAGCTCGTGAGTCGTCTGGCTGTGAGCCGCCAGACCCGTGAGTCGCCAGTCCTCCGGCGGGTCACGGTGAAGCGCCAAGTCCGGCCGGGTCATACTTCCGGCTGGGTCATTCCGCGGGGTATATCCCCGACAGTCGATGTGTGGAGTAATAGTAGTAGATGCAGAATCGTTTCGGTCTACTTGTCACGGACGTGATGCCTATATACATGATCATACCTAGATATTCTCATAACTATGCTCAATTCTATCAATTGCTCGACAGTAATTCGTTTACCCACCGTAATACTTATGCTCTTGAGAGAAGCCACTAGTGAAACCTATGGCCCCCGGTCTATTTTCCATCATATTAATCTCTCGTTATTTCTATTACTGTTTACCTTGCAATCTTTACTTTTACTCTTTATCATAAAAATACCAAAAATATTATCTTATCATCTCTATCAGATCTCACTCTCGTAAGTGACCGTGAAGGGATTGACAACCCCTTTATCGCATTGGTTGCGAGGTTCTTATTTGTTTGTGTAGGTGCATGGGACTTGAGCGTGGCCACCTACTGGATTGATACCTTGGTTCTCAAAACTGAGGGAAATACTTACGCTACTTTGCTGCATCACCCTTTCCTCTTCAAGGGAAAACCAACGCAGTGCTCAAGAGGTAGCAAGAAGGATTTCTGGCGCCGTTGCCGGGGAGTCTACGCACAAGTCAAGACATACCAAGTACCCATCACAAACTCTTATCCTTCGCATTACATTATTTGCCATTTGCCTCTCGTTTTCCTCTCCCCCACTTCACCCTTGCCGTTTTATTCGCCCTCTCTTTCCGTTTGCCTCTTTTTGGCTTGCTTCTTGTTTGCTCGTGTGTTGGATTGCTTGCTTGTCACGATGGCTCAAGACAATACTAAATTGTGTGACTTTGCCAATACCAACAACAATGATTTTCTTAGGACTCCGATTGCTCCTCTTACCGATGTTGAATATTGTGAAATTAATGCTGCTTTGCTGAATCTTGTCATGAAAGATCAATTCGCCGGCCTTCCTAGTGAAGATGCCGCTACCCATATAAATATCTTTGTTGATTTGTGTGATATGCAAAAGAAGAAAGATGTGGATAATGATATTGTTAAATTGAAGCTATTTCCGTTTTCTCTTAGAGAGCATGCTAAAACTTGGTTTTCGTCTTTGCCTAAAAATAGTATTGATTCTTGGAATAAGTGCAAAGATGCTTTTATCTCTAAGTATTTTCCTCCCGCTAAGATCATCTCTCTTAGGAACGATATTATGAATTTTAAGCAACTTGATCATGAACATGTTGCACAAGCTTGGGAGAGAATGAAATTAATGATACGTAATTGCCCTACTCATGGTTTGAATTTATGGATGATTATACAGAAATTTTATGCCGGATTGAATTTTGCTTCTAGAAATCTTTTAGATTCGGCCGCGGGAGGCACGTTTATGGAAATCACCTTAGGAGAAGCTACTAAACTCCTAGATAATATTATGGTTAATTATTCTCAATGGCATACCGAAAGATCTACTAGTAAAAAAGTGCATGCGATAGAAGAAATTAATGTTTTGAGTGGAAAGATGGATGAACTTATGAAATTGTTTGCTAATAAGAGTGTTTCTTCTGATCCTAATGATATGCCTTTGTCTACTTTGATTGAGAGAAATAATGAATCTATGGATGTGAACTTTGTTGGTAGGAACAATTTTGGTAATAACGCTTATAGAGGAAACTTTAATCCTAGACCGTATCCTAGTAATTCCTCTAATAATTATGGTAATTCCTACAACAACTCTTATGGAAATTTTAATAAGATGCCCTCTGATTTTGAAACTAGTGTTAAAGAGTTTATGACTTCACAAAAGAATTTCAATGCTTTGCTTGAAGAAAAATTGCTTAAAGTTGATGAATTGGCTAGGAACGTTGATATAATTTCTCTTGATGTTGATTCTTTGAAGATTAGATCTATTCCACCTAAGCATGATATCAATGAGTCTCTCAAAGCCAAGAGAATTTCCATTGATGAGTGCAAAGAAAGAACCGATAGTATGCGTGCTAAGAAAGATTGCTTTGTAAAAGCATGTTCTTCTAGTTTTCATGATAATAAAGATGAAGATCTAAAAGTTATTGATGTGTCCCCTATTAAATCTTTGTTTTGCAATATGAATCTTGATAATGATGGGACTGGAGATGAGTCAACTTTAGTTAGAAGGCGTCCCAAAAATTCGGAGTTTTTAGATCTTGATGCAAAATTTGGTGAAAGTGGGATTGAAGAGGTCAAAACTTTAGATATCAATGAACCCACTATTTTGGATTTCAAGGAATTTAATTATGATAATTGCTCTTTGATAGATTGTATTTCCTTGTTGCAATCCGTGCTAAATTCTCCTCATGCTTATAGTCAAAATAAAGCTTTTACCAAACATATTGTTGATGCTTTAATGCATTCTTATGAAGAAAAACTTGAGTTGGAAGTTTCTATCCCTAGAAAACTTTATGATGAATGGGAACCTACTATTAAAATTAAAATTAAAGATCATGAATGCTATGCTTTGTGTGATTTGGGTGCTAGTGTTTCCACGATTCCAAAAACTTTGTGTGATTTGTTAGGTTTCCGTGAATTTGATGATTGTTCTTTAAACTTGCACCATGCGGATTCCACTATTAAGAAACATATGGGAAGAATTAATGATGTTCTTATTGTTGCAAATAGAAACTATGTTCCCGTAGATTTTATTGTTCTTGATATAGATTGCAATCCTTCATGTCCTATTATTCTTGGTAGACCTTTCCTTAGAACGATTGGTGCAATTATTGATATGAAGGAAGGAAATATTAGATTTCAATTTCTGTTAAGGAAAGGCATGGAACACTTCCCTAGAAATAAGATTAAATTACCTTATGAATTTATTATGAGAGCCACTTATGGATTGCCTACAAAGATGACAATACCTAGATCTATCCTTGCTTTTATGCCTAGCTAGGGGCGTTAAACGATAGCGCTTGTTGGGAGGCAACCCAATTTTTATTTTAGTTTTTATTTTATTTTAGCTCCTGTTTAGGAATAAATCCTTGATCTAGCCTCTGTTTAGATTTGTTTTTGTGTTTTAATTAGTGTTTGTGCCAAGTTAAACCTATAGGATCTTCTTGGATGATAGTTATTTGATCTTGCTGAAAATTCCAGAAACTTTCTGTTCACGAAAACAATTGTTAAAAATCACCAGAACGTGATAAAATACTGATTCCAATTGCAGTAGATCAATAAAAAAATATCTAGGTCTTCCTATTTTGGTAGATGTTTTTGAGTTCCAGAAGTTTGCGTTAGTTGCAGATTACTACAGACTGTTCTGTTTTTGACAGATTCTGTTTTTCGCGTGTTGTTTGCTTATTTTGATGAATCTATGGCTAGTAAAATAGTTTATAAACCATAGAGAAGTTGGAATACAGTAGGTTTAACACCAATATAAATAAATAATGAGTTCATTACAGTACCTTGAAGTGGTGTTTTGTTTTCTTTCGCTAATGGAGCTCATGAGATTTTCTGTTAAGTTTTGTGTTGTGAAGTTTTCAAGTTTTGGGTAAAGATTTGATGGATTATGGAACAAGGTGGCAAGAGCCTAAGCTTGGGGATGCCCAAGGCACCCCAAGGTAAATCTAAGGACACCAAAAAGCCAAAGCTTGGGGATGCCCCGGAAGGCATCCCCTCTTTCGTCTTCGTCCATCGGTAACTTTACTTGGAGCTATATTTTTATTCACCACATGATAAGTGTTTTGCTTGGAGCGTCTTGTATGATTTGAGTCTTTGCTTTTTAGTTTACCACAATCATCTTTGCTGTACACACCTTTTGATAGAGACACACATGATTCGGAATTTATTAGAATACGCTATGTGCTTCACTTATATCTTTTGAGCTATATAGTTTTTACTCTATGTGCTTCACTTATATCTTTTAGAGCACGGTGGTGGTTTTATTTTATAGAAACTATTGTTCTCTCATGCTTCACTTATATCATTTTGAGAGTCCTACAAACAGCATGGTAATTTGCTTAAATTGAGAGATTAGTCCTAATATGGTAGGCATCCAAGATTAGTAAAAACTTTCTTATAACTGCGTTGAATACTAAGAAAAGTTTGATGCTTGATGATTGTTTTGAGATATGGAGGTAGTGATATTAAAGTTGTGCTAGTTGAGGAGTTGTGAATTTGAGAAATACTTGTGTTGAAGTTTGCAAGTCCCGTAGCATGCACGTATGGTAACGTTGTGTAACAAATTTGAAACATGAAGTGTTCTTTGAGTGTCATCCTTTGTGTGGAGGTCGGGGGCGCGCGATGGTTAACTCCTACCAACCTCCCCCTAGGAGCATGCATGTAGTGCTTGGTTTTGATGACTTGTAGATTTTTGCAATAAGTATGTGAGTTCTTTATGACTAATGTTGAGTCCATGGATTATACGCACTCTCACCCTTCCATCATTGCTAGCCTCTTCGGTACCGTGCATTGCCCTTTCTCACCTTGAGAGTTGGTGCAAATTTCGCCGGTGCATCCAAACCCCGTGATACGATACGCTCTATCGCACATAAACCTCCTTATATCTTCCTCAAAACAGCCACCATACCTACCTATTATGGCATTTCCATAGCCATTCCGATATATATTGCCATGCAACTTTCCACCGTTCCGTTTATCATGACACGTTTCATCATTGTCATATTGCCTTGCATGATCATGTAGTTGACATCGTATTTGTGGAAAAGCCAGCATGCATATTATTCATACATGTCACTCTTGATTCATTGTCCATCCTGGTACACCGCCGGAGGCATTCATATAGAGTCATACTTTGTTCTAGTTTTGAGTTGTAATCATTGAGTTGTAAATAAATAGAAGTGTGATGATCATCATTCATAGAGCATTGTCCCAAAAAAAAAGAAAGGCCAAATAAAAAAAGGCCACAAAAAGGAAAAAAAAAGAATGAAAAGGGGCAATTTACTATCCTTTTTTTCATACTTGTGCTTCAAAGTAGCACCATGATTTTTATGTTAGAGGGTCTCTTGTTTTGTCACTTTCATATACTAGTGGGAATTTTTCATTATAGAACTTGGCTTGTATATTCCAACAATGGGCTTCCTCAAATGCCCTAGGTCTTCGTGAGCAAGCAAGTTGGATGCACACCCACTTAGTTTCTTTTATTGAGCTTTCATGCATTTATAGCTCTAGTGCATCCGTTGCATGGCAATCCCTACTCCTTGCGTTGACATCAATTGATGGGCATCTCCATAGCCCGTTGATTAGCCGCGTCAACGTGAGACTTTCTCCTTTTTTTGTCTTCTCCACACAACCCCCATCATCATATTCTATTCCACCCATAGTGCTATGTCCATGGCTCACGCTCATGTATTGCGTGAAAGTTGAAAAAGTTTGAAAATTCTTAAGTATGAATCAATTGCTTGGCTGAAACCGAGGTTGTGCATGATTTGAATATTTGGTGTGACGAAGATGGGACATAGCCAAACTATATGATTTTGTAGGGATAAAACTTACTTTGGCCATGTTATTTTGAGAAGACATAATTGCTTAGTCAGTGTGCTTGAAGTATTATTACTTTTATGTCAATATTAAACTTTTATCTTGAATCTTTCGGATCTGAATATTCATACCACAAATAAGAGAATTACATTGAAAATTATGCTAAGTAGCATTCCACATAAAAAATTCTGTTTTTACCATTTACCTACTCGAGGATGAGCAGGAGTTAAGCTTGGGGATGCTGATACGTCTCCAACATATTGAAAGAGGGCAGCGGCGACGCGGTTAAGGGAGATGCAGTGACACAGGTGAGGGAGATGCGGCTGCTACGCAGGCGAGGGAGATGCGCGGCGACGCGGGTGATACGTCTCCAACGTATCTATAATTTTTGATTGTTCCATGCTATATTATATTCTGTTTTGGATGTTTAATGGGCTTTATTATACACTTTTATATTATTTTTGGGACTAACCTATTAACCGGAGGCCCAGCCCAAATTGCTGTTTTTTGCCTATTTCAGTGTTTCGCAGAAAAAGAATATCAAACGGAGTCCAATCAGAATGAAACCTTCGGGAACGTGATTTTCGGAACAAACGTGATCCAGAGGACTTGGAGTGGACGTCAAACAACAGACGAGGAAGCCACGAGGTAGGGGCGCGCCTACCCCCTGGGTGTGCCCTCCACCCTCGTGGGCCCCCTGTTGCTCCAGCGATGTACTTCTTCCTCCTATATATACCTACATACCCCCAAACGATCAGATACGGAGCCAAAAACCTAATTCCACCGCCGCAACCTTCTATACCCACGAGATCCCATCTTGGGGCCTGTTCCGGCGTCCTGCCGGAGGGGGCATTGTTCACGGAGGGCTTCTACATCAACACCATAGCCTCTCCGATGATGTGTGAGTAGTTTATCTCAGACCTTCGGGTCCATAGTTATTAGCTAGATGGCTTCTTCTCTCTCTTTGGATCTCAATACAAAGTTCTCCTCGATTCTCTTGGAGATCTATTTGATGTAACTCTTCTTTTTGCGGTGTGTTTGTCGAGATCCGATGAATTGTGGGTTTATGATCCAGATTATCTATGAACAATATTTGAATCTCCTCTGAATTCTTTTATGTATGATTGGTTATCTTTGCAAGTCTCTTCGAATTATCAGTTTGGTTTGGCCTACTAGATTGATCTTTCTTGCAATGGGAGAAGTGCTTAGCTTTGGGTTCAATCTTGAGGTGTCCTTTCCCAGTGACAGCAGGGCAGCAAGGCACGTATTGTATTGTTGCCATCGAGGATAAAAAGATGGGGTTTATATCATATTGCATGAGTTTATCCCTCTACATCATGTCATCTTGCTTAAAGCGTTACTCTGTTCTTATGAACTTAATACTCTAGATGCATGCTGGATAGCGGTCGATGTGTGGAGTAATAGTAGTAGATGCAGAATCGTTTCGGTCTACTTGTCACGGACGTGATGCCTATATACATGATCATACCTAGATATTCTCATAACTATGCTCAATTCTATCAACTGCTCGACAGTAATTCGTTTACCCACCGTAATACTTATGCTCTTGAGAGAAGCCACTAGTGAAACCTATGGCCCCCGGGTCTATTTTCCATCATATTAATCTCTCGTTATTTCTATTACCGTTTACCTTGCAATCTTTACTTTTACTCTTTATCATAAAAATACCAAAAATATTATCTTATCATCTCTATCAGATCCCACTCTCGTAAGTGACCGTGAAGGGATTAACAACCCCTTTATCGCGTTGGTTGCGAGATTCTTATTTGTTTGTGTAGGTGCGTGGGATTTGAGCGTGTCCTCCTACTGGATTGATACCTTGGTTCTCAAAACCGAGGGAAATACTTACGCTACTTTGCTGCATCACCCTTTCCTCTTCAAGGGAAAACAAACGCAATGCTCAAGAGGTAGCAGCGGGCAAGGGAGATGCAGCGGCGCCACGGGCGAGGGAGATGCGGTGGGAGAGAGGCAGAGAGCGATATGGGCGAGCGAGACAGAGAGACTGAGAGAGATGCGGTCGAGGGTAAAAATGGAAAACGCGAATATTTTGCAGCGTTACGAGATTTGAACGTGCAGATGTAAAATGTCATGTATTTCGGAATGGAGGGAGTATTTGACAAGGCACGATCATGCCAAAAACAAGGAAGGTTCTCAGAAGCCCGCGTGAGAACCATCATCCTATTTGTCTCCCCTGGAACACGTAAGAACCCTCTTAATATGCCATGTCAACCAGTTATTTTCTTAACTTTCCCTTCAAACATTACTACGGACATTACTGTAGCTTTGGCGGTACTTGCAAGTACTTCACGGCGGAGCGGAGGCTGGCTACACCGGTCACCTTGCTAAGAGCATATCCAACCGGACTTCTTAAACCTGTCTCAAACTCTTGGGTGGGCCGTTCGGTTACTGTTCGGTCACAATTTTTTGACCCAGACGGGCCTCTCAAACGGCCCTCAGACCCCCGGGCTGATCGGTACCCTCATATCCAGCCTAAATATGAGGCGGATATGAGGACGTCCGGACACGCCTGCCACGTTGGTCTGACGGCGTGGCCCCACATGGAAACACCCGAAAACCCGACGGTCCAACGGATGCCGCGTCTGTCGCCACAGTGTGAACGCCGCGTGGCGTCGTTCCGGCTCGCCGCCCAAGACGAAATCCGGCTATTTAAACAGCCGACTGAAAGCACAAGTGCTCCCTGGGTGGTTTTGGTAATTAATGTCAACATATCTCTTCTTGGACTAATGCTTCTACCTAGTATGTTTCAGATAAGTTCAACAATGGAGTGGCATGGACAAGAGGATGTGGAACCCCTTCAAGATGCTAAGGACAAAGGATTGGCTCAAGCTTAAAGCTTAGGACTCTACATTTTCTATTTAGTGATCCAAGATCACATTGAGTCTATAGGAAAAGTCAATACTATTAAGAAGGGATGAGGTGTTGCTTAATGAGGCTCTTGCTCAAAATGCTTAGTGATATGCTCCTAAACCCTCCACTACTTTCTCACATCCACATTTGTCCTAAACCAAAAAGTCCAACTCGGCCCCACCGACATTTCATATCCAGAGCCACCGAGTTCAGTTGACATAGCCACTGCCAGAAACCCTAATCAGTTCGGTCTCACCGATGGGATCTCGGTCTCACCGAGATGGGCTTGCAAACTCTCTGTTGTCTGTTGCAATAATTTCGGTCCCACCGAGATTTACAACCGGCCCCACCGAGTTTGCTTGGCCAACATTTTGTTTCACTTATTACCCAAATTGGTCCCACCGAGTTTGAGTAATCGGTCAAACCGAGTTTTGGATTTACCCTAACACTAGCACATCGGTCCCACCGAGTTGATCCAATCGGTCCCACCGAAATGCCTAACGGTCACATTATGAACCAAATCGGTCCGACCGAGTTCTCTGAATCGGTCCCACCGAGTTTGGTGATTTGTGTGTAACGGTTAGATTTTGTGTGGAGGCTATATATACCCCTCCACCCACTCTTCATTCGTGGAGAGAGCCATCAGAACATGCCTACACTTCCAACACATATTTTCTGAGAGAGAACCACCTACACTTGTGTTGAGGTCAAGATATTCCATTCCAACCACATGAATCTTGATCTCTAGCCTTCCCCAAGTTGCTTTCCACTCAAATCTTCTTTCTACCAAATCCTATCCTATGAGAGAGAGTTGAGTGTTGGGGAGACTATCATTTGAAGCACAAGAGCAAGGAGTTCATCATCAACACACCATTTGTTACTTCTTGGAGAGTGGTGTCTCCTAGATTGGCTAGGTGTCACTTGGGAGCCTCCGTCAAGATTGTGGAGTTGAACCAAGGAGTTTGTAAGGGCAAGGAGATCGCCTACTTCGTGAAGATCTACCCGAGTGAGGCAAGTCCTTCATGGGCGACGGCCATGGTGGGATAGACAAGGTTGCTTCTTCGTGGACCCTTCGTGGGTGGAGCCCTCCGTGGACTCACGCAACCATTACCCTTCGTGGGTTGAAGTCTCCATCAACGTGGATGTACGATAGCACCACCTATCGGAACCACGGATAAAAAATCACCGTGTCTCCAAATTGCGCTTGCACACTCCAATCCCTTCTCTTTACATTCTTGCAACTTGCATGCTTTACTTTTCGCTGCTGATATACTCTTTGAATGCTTGCATGCTTGCTTCATATGTATTGTGAATGTTTAGACTTGTGCTAATACTCCACCTCAACTCAAAGAAATTAAAAACTGCAACTTTTCTTGATTAGAATCTATTCACCCCCCTCTAGACACCTCTTCTCAATCATTTCAATTGGTATCAGAGCATTGGTCTCCATTGCCTTGGTTTAAACACCTTTGGAGGAAGATGGATGTGTCTACTTTGGGGAGTCTTAGATGTAGAGTGCCTATTCTTGATGGAGAATATTTTCATGAATGGAAAAATGAAATGCTTGAGATTTTCAATGAATATCATTCGAACAAGTACATTACTAGCCCTTGTGCACCTCATATTGATCCTTTGCATCCCACACCCGAAGAGGATCTTGACATGATTCGCAATCTTAGAACTATCAATCTTATCATAAGAGGATTGCCAAAAAATTTGATTACTAGTTTGCCTACTCTTGATTGTGCCTATACTATATGGAGTTTTCTTGAGGAACGATTTCCAGATTATTCCTTGAAAAATTTAGACAAAATTCTCCATAAGTCTATTGCCTTGAGTAAGATGAATTCTAGTGATCATAGCTTTGGTGATTGTCTATTTGAGCTTACAAATCTCATGCGTGCCATAGGAGATGTTGGGATCATTAGCAATATCATTTCCGAAGCTATTAGAATCCATAAATATAACCATAGAAGTGATCATTTATCTAATGAATTACCCTCTCTAGGAATTGATCAATCACAAGATGATGTTGAACATGGATACTATGATGAGGATGATGATGATAGTGACTATGATCTTGATGATGTAATGAGACACTTTGGTCTTATGGCAAATCTTCGTGGCTACATGGCTGGAGGAAAGGAATGGGTCCTTGATAGTGGATGTACTGATCATATGACCGGAGATAAAGATATGTTCCGTGAGCTTGCTGAAAACGACGGCCCTCAAAAATATGTCAATTTTGGTGATAATTCAAAGGGTAAGGTGGTTGGCCTCGGTAAGGTGGCCATCTCACATGATAGCTCCACACAAAATGTCATGCTCGTTGAATCTCTTGATTACAATTTACTTTCAGTTTCTAGACTTGCTGATTTCGGTTTCAATGTCCTATTCACTGAAGTAGATTGCCAAGTGTTTCGTAGAGACAATCGTAAAATGGTCTTTACCGGTATACATAAAGGTGATCTTTACATTGTTGATTTCACTAAAAAGGCTCAACCTAGAACTTGCTTAATTGCTAAATCTTCTAAAGGCTGGTTGTGGCATAGAAGGCTAGGTCATGTGGGTATGCGAAATCTTGATAAGCTTATTAAAGGTGATCATATCCTTGGGTAAAAGATGTCATATTTGACAAGGATAGACTTTGTAGTGCTTGTCAGGTAGGGAAACAAGTTGGAGTAAGTCATCGCGCGAAGAACATCATGACCACGAGAAGACCACTCGACCTACTTCACATGGATCTCTTTGGTCCAAATGCCTACAAGAGTCTCGGTGGTAACTCGTTTGTACTAGTCATAGTTGATGATTTTTCAAGATTTACGTGGGCGTTATTTCTTGATGACAAATCGCAGGTCCAAAAGATCTTCAAAAACTTCGCTATGAAGGCCCAAAATCAATTTGACGTGAAGATCAAGAAGGTTCAGAGCGACAACGGAACGGAGTTCAAGAACGCAAATGTGGATACCTTTCTTGACGAAGAGGGGATTTCACATGAGTTCTCGGCTACGTACACACCTCAACAAAATGGAGTCGTTGAGAGGAAGAACCGGACTCTTATTGAGATGGCAAGAACGATGCTTGATGAGTACAAGACTCCAAAACACTTTTGGGCGGAAGCGGTTGAGACAGCTTGTCATGCAACAAATCACTTGTATCTTCACAACCTACTCGGCAAGACGGCATACGAGCTCCTCACCGGTAACAAACCCCAAGTTGGACACTTTCGAGTATTTGGCTCAAAATGCTACATTCTTGATAAGCATCGTCGTTCTAAATTTGCTCCTAGATCTCATGATGGTTTCCTACTTGGTTATGGCTCAAACTCTCACACTTACCGTGTCTACAACAATTTCACCCGAAAGGTTGAAGAGACGGTAGATGTGAAGTTTGATGAATCTAACGGCTCGCAAGTAGAGCAATTGCCAATTGATGTAGGAGACAAAGACCCTTCGGAAGCAATCCAAGACTTGTCCATTGGCAAGATTCATCCAACGAAGGTGAAGGAGAGTACCTCGTCCGTCCAAGTGGAAGCTTCTACCTCACGACAAGGTGAACCAAGAATTGATACGGAAGCATCCACAAGTGGGACACACCAAGACAAAGAAAACGAGGAAGTACACCAAGATGAACATCAACAACCTCCTTCTCCACCACGATAAGAGAATGACAACATCAACAGTGAAGAAGGCCAAGAAGAAGAACAAGATGAAGAAGATGTTCCACCCCAAGCCAAGCCAAAGCTCCCACGAGTTCGAGCAACAATCGCCAAAGATCATCCCGTCGAGCAAATCTACAATGGTATCCAAACCGGGAGAATAACTCGCTCTAAAACTCGTTTGGCTAATTTTTGTGAACATTACTCATTCATCTCCAGCATTGAACCTATGAAGGTTGAAGAAGCATTGGAAGATCCGGATTGGATAAACGCTATGCATGAAGAGCTACACAACTTTGAGAGAAATCAAGTATGGACATTGGTCGAGAAGCCCGACAACAACCACAACATCATTGGTACCAAATGGGTGTTTCGCAACAAGCAAGATGAAGATGGTCAAGTCGTCCGCAAAAAAGCATGCCTAGTCGCCCAAGGCTACACTCAAGTTGAAGGTATGGACTATGGTGAGACATATGCTCCCGTTGCTAGACTTGAGTCCATTCGCATCTTACTTGCTTATGCTAATCACCATGATATCACCTTGTACCAAATGGACATTAACAGTGCTTTTCTAAATGGTGAAATTGAGGAGGAATTTTATGTTAAGCAACCTCCCGGCTTTGTCAATCCTAAGAAACCTAATCATGTCTACAAACTTCACAAAGCCCTTTATGGTCTTAAACAAGCCCCTAGAGCATGGTATAAATGCATGACCAAGTTCCTTATTGAAAAAGGCTTTGAAATTGGTAAAATTGATTCTACTCTTTTTACTAAAGGGTCAATGGAGAACTATTTGTGTGCCAATTTGTGTTGATGATATTATATTTGGTTCGACGAACCCTCATTTTAGTGAGAAGTTTGGAAAGCTAATGTCGGAGAAGTTTGAGATGTCTATGATGAGTGAACTCAAATTCTTTCTCGGTTTGCAAATCGAGCAAACTAAGGAAGGTACCTTTGTATCTCAAACAAAGTACACCAAGGACTTATTCAAGAAGTTCAATATGCAAGAATGCAAAGGTATGTCTACACCCATGCCTACTAGTGGACATCTTGATTTGACCAAAGACGGTGATCCGGTGGATCAAAAAGTTTACCGCTCTATGATTGGTTCATTGTTATATCTATGTGCCTCTCGTCCTGATATTATGCTAAGTGTGTGCGTGTGTGCATGATATCAAGCGGCCCCTAAAGAGTGTCATCTTAAAGCTGTGAAAAGGATAGTGAGATACTTAATACACACACCAAATTTTGGCATTTGGTATCCTAAGAGGTCTTCTTTCGATCTTGTTGGTTACTCTGATTCGGACTATGCCGGAGACAAGGTTGATAGAAATTCCACTTCGGGTACTTGTCAATTTCTTGGTAGATCTCTTGTGTCTTGGTCCTCCAAGAAACAAAACTCGGTATCCTTATCCACCGCCGAAGCGGAATACATTACTGCTGGATCATGTTGTGCTCAATTACTTTGGATGACCCAAACTCTTAAAGATTATGGGATATATGGGAAACATGTTCCATTGCTGTGTGACAATGAAAGTGCTATTAAGATTTCTCACAATCCCGTGCAACATTCTTGAACTAAACATATTGAAGTTCGTCATCATTTCATTCGAGACCATGTTGCCAAAGGGGACATTAATCTTAAGCATGTTCGCACCGATAAGCAATTAGCTGATATATTTACCAAACCGCTTGATGAGAAAGTCTTTTGCCATTTGAGAGGTGAATTGAACATCATTGATGCTTCAAACTTGGAGTAGGAACTCCATTTGAATACATGCAAGGCATGAGCCTTTGACTAATCCTTGATATTTATTTCTTGATGCTATCTATATGTATTGGATACTTTTGCACCCTTGCATGCTATCTAACCCTTGTAGGTACTTGGATGAATCTAAATCCATGAGATTGCAACTCACTCACATCTTGAGCAAATCTCTACATCACCAAGTCTCTACATAATGGTGGTTGAAGTCAAGGAAGCACAAAAATCCTCAAATATATCCTTTGACTCATTCTATGTTAAATTTTATGATTGTCATTTTGGATACACAAGTGCTCTTCCTTGCAAAGCTAACCCATGTAGGAAGATGAACTCAAACTCCAAGTGGTGCTCCCAACTCTTGATGAGTTACATCAACCTTGAGCAACCCACACAAGTTCGACTACATGATCAAGATCAACACCACCACCCAAGGTATGCTATTCCATCTTAGAGAAGCTTTACTCCAAGTCATGGGATAAAGAAACTCAACAAGATGTGAATACATCAAGAGGCTTAAACGAAAAATGGTAACCCCATTTTGAGCTTTAACAATGAGTATGACCAAAGATCAAGTGATCTCACTTGACTCCTAAGTCAATATACTCTAACATAGGTGACTTTGTCACCGCCCAATTCTAGATGAAGTTCCCTTGTGTTTCCTCTTGCATTTGTCTCATGCGTTTGTGTTTCCTCTTTCATCTAGATCTTTTCTTCTCTTTTCTGTTCTGCATTTTCTGCATCAAATTCCTTGCAAATATTTCAGCTAATTCCTTGCAAATCCTTGTGCGGTCCTTTTTGTTTATTGAGCTGAGGTGAAAAGTGTTTTACTGTGATGAACTCGGTCACACCGGTCTGTTTTCTTCGGCCCAACCGAATTCTCTCGGTGCCACCGAAGCACACAACTCGGTGCTACCGATTTCACTATAGGAAAGACAACTTGCCACTTATTTCTGCAGTCTTTTTGCTCCAGCTCCACTCAATGACTCTTGTTCTCTACCAGCATCACAGTCGCTTTGCTTTGTGACTCAAGGACCAAACCCTTTTGCAATAAAACAAAAATCCAGAAGAGCCTTTCTTGGAAATTGATGTCAAAGGGGGAGAGAGGGATAACATCAAAGCTCTATGGCTCTATGGCTCTATGCTTAATCATTTATATAGGGGGAGAGGATACTCAGGGGGAGTGTGTGTAAGAAACCTCAGACCTCAGATGCTTGGTGTTCAAGAGGAGAGAAATTACATGTCTTTAAGAGGGGAAAGACATGTTCATATTTGATCATATTTGATTGCTTGCATTAATTATGTTGTTCTTTCTTTTGCTCTGATTTTCTGTTCCCTACCTTCTCCCAATATCCCATGCAAGATTCAGGGGGAGCAAGACATCTAAGGGAAGGAAATCTCTGATTTTATTGCATATCTTTACCTTTGGGGACATGTCTATACCCAATGGGGTACTCAGCACTCACTCTATACATGTCATCCCAGTCTTGGTTCTCTTGTGGTTTCTTTTGTTTGCTCTGGCTAGTAGGTGTATCTGTGTTGTCTAACCTTGTTTACTCAGGTTCATTCCTTCCTAAGCCAACTCAAGACCACAAGGTAAGTATATGCATCACAGTCATGTGTATGAGGATTTCTTGCTGATGTACATACTGTTTGCAAGAAGGACTCATGGGCATGAAGGTACATTTCCTATATTCACATCATTTGCTCTGATGCATATAGCCAAGATACATGTAATACATGGCTTACTCTGTCATGCTTATGCATTCACATGCTCCTATGTTTCATATTTACATGATTGCATACATGACGGGGGAGCCTACGCATGTTACATTTCTTTCCAAAGCTTTGCTTATTGCTCTCTATATCTTTATCTAAAGCTTTGATGTATGTTGTCATCAATTGCCAAAAAGGGGGAGATTGAAAGCACAAGTGCTCCCTAGGTGGTTTTGGTAATTAATGTCAACATATCTCTTGTTGGACTAATGCTTCTACCTAGTATGTTTCAGATAAGTTTAACAATGGAGTGGCATGGACAAGAGGATGTGGAACCCCTTCAAGATGCTAAGGACAAAGGATTGGCTCAAGCTCAAAGCTCAGGACTCTACATTTTCTATTTAGTGATCCAAGATCACATTGAGTCTATAGGAAAAGCCAATACTATTAAGAAGGGATGAGGTGTTGCTTAATGAGGCTCTTGCTCAAAATGCTTAGTGATATGCTCCTAAACCCTCCACTACTTTCTCACATTCACATTTGTCCTAAACCAAAAAGTCCAACTCGGCCCCACCGACATTTCATATCCGGAGCCACCAAGTTCAGTTGACATAGCCACTGCCAGAAACCCTAATCAGTTCGGTCTCACTGATGGGATCTCGGTCTCACCGAGATGGGCTTGCAAACTCTCTGTTGTCTGTTGCAATAATTTCGGTCCCACCGAGATTTACAACCGGCCCCACCGAGTTTGCTTGGCCAACATTTTGTTTCACTTATTACCCAAATTGGTCCCACCGAGTTTGAGTAATCGGTCAAACCGAATTTTGGATTTACCCTAACACTAGCACATCGGTCCCACCGAGTTGATCCAATCGGTCCCACCGAAATGCCTAACGGTCACATTATGAACCAAATCGGTCCGACCGAGTTCTCTGAATCGGTCCCACCGAGTTTAGTGATTTGTGTGTAATGGTTAGATTTTGTGTGGATGCTATATATAGCCCTCCACCAACTCTTCATTCGTGGAGAGAGCCATCAGAACGTGCCTACACTTCCAACACATATTTTCTGAGAGAGAACCACCTACACTTGTGTTGAGGTCAAGATATTCCATTCCAACCACATGAATCTTGATCTCTAGCCTTCCCCAAGTTGCTTTCCACTCAAATCTTCTTTCTACCAAATCCTATCCTATGTGAGAGAGTTGAGTGTTGGGGAGACTATCATTTGAAGCACAAGAGCAAGGAGTTCATCATCAACACACCATTTGTTACTTCTTGGAGAGTGGTGTCTCCTAGATTGGCTAGGTGTCACTTGGGAGCCTCCGTCAAGATTGTGGAGTTGAACCAAGGAGTTTGTAAGGGCAATGAGATCGCCTACTTCGTGAAGATCTACCCGAGTGAGGCAAGTCCTTCGTGGGCGACGGCCATGGTGGGATAGACAAGGTTGCTTCTTCGTGGACCCTTCGTGGGTGGAGCCCTCCGTGGACTCTCGCAACCGTTACCCTTCGTGGGTTGAAGTCTCCATCAACGTAGATGTACGATAGCACCACCTATCGGAACCACGGATAAAAAATCTCCGTGTCTCCAAATTGCGCTTGCACACTCCAATCCCTTCTCTTTACATTCTTGCAACTTGCATGCTTTACTTTCCGCTGCTCAAATACTCTTTGAATGCTTGCATGCTTGCTTCATATGTATTGTGAATGTTTAGACTTGTGCTAATACTCCACCTCAACTCAAAGAAATTAAAAACTGCAACTTTTCTTGATTAGAATCTATTCACCCCCCCTCTAGACACCTCTGCTCGATTCTTTCACCGGCGTCCCGCAACCCTAACCCATCCCTCGTCCCCCTCTTCGCGTCGCCAGTCCGAGCCCATCCACCTCCTCCCTCTCCCGCTCCGGCGCTCTGCCCACGCTTCGGCACCCTGCCATGGTCTGGAGCAAGATCACCTACTATGCCATGCTGACGCAGGAGCGCCGCTACGAGATCCAGCAGCAGATCCGGACGAGGGAAGCCGCGCGTGCCGCCCGCGTCGCTGCCGGGCTGCCTCCGGACTTGCTGAAGCCAGATGAGGAGGAGGAGCGGCCGGGGAAAGAGAAG
Organism: Triticum aestivum; assembly: GCF_018294505.1. NCBI lineage: Eukaryota > Viridiplantae > Streptophyta > Magnoliopsida > Poales > Poaceae > Triticum > Triticum aestivum. Next base: position 332,867,858 of record NC_057811.1, on the reverse strand, counting down.
GATGAGGAGCAGCCGGGTGAAGAGGAGGAGGAGGAGATGGTTCCGATGGAGGTGGAGAAGGCGGAGGAGCCGGACCAGTACGTGCCGCCCTTCAACATGGAGCAGGCGGAGACGGAGTTCGTGTCGCCCAGTCCGACAAGATGGGCGAGCAGCAGGTCATCCCGGAGTCCATTCAGGATAAGGCCTATGTGGAGGCCAACCGGGCGTTCCTCCGGCAGGAGCAGGCGGAGTCCGACGTGCTCTTCGCCGAGCTCAACGCGGAGATAAAGGCGGAGGAGGCCGGAGCGGAGCAGCCGGAGGCGCCAGAGCTGCAGCTGCCGCCCATGCTGCCGGAGTCGGGCACGGAGATCATCGTGATCTCCGATGAGAAGTAGTTAGGATCGACGTAGTACGTATGTTCCATTTCCTTTTGCATGTCTTTGTATGGATATAAGAATCAAGTACGAGATATCCGGATGCAACAAGTGAAAGTTAAGATGTGCCCGCTCACTGCCTGCGGGCGCATCCGCGAACGTTTAAGGAACCGGATTTGTCATATGTGGTGTGGCTGTAGATGCTCTAAGGTAGTTCAGCAAACGTACGTAAAACTTTCTGTCTCCATCCAGACTGTAAAACATCTTAAGAATATTTTAGAAAAATTCAAACGGCGAGGTGCCTGCGTACATACGCTGTCCGCCTCACCGATCGCATAGATAGATAAATACTATAGCAAATCAAATTTCGGCGCCAGCACCAGTTGTACATATACAAATACCACTAGTACTAGTAGTAAACACCGCTCGAACTCGAACTCCGTGATAAGAGGGCAGCTAGCGAAGCTAGGTGTCCTCCTCGAAATCATTACCAAATCACAACAAGCTACGCCATCAAAAGAAAGTTACTAGTGTTAGCTAGCTACCATATGGTCTGTTCGAACGGCAGGATCACAGCTTGATCGAATGATCGGCGCGGGGCTGGGCTGCTGCGTCTTAGCTTCTACCGTTAGTTGATAGGGCACATCTCCGATCTCTCCCACTGATCGAGTTCTCGATTCCATTCCATCACGTGCGCTCTGACAAGGTCAACTACTAGAACTAAACAAAGGATTTCGGAGCAGCTTAGCTGCCGCGCGTTGCCACTGACCTCACAGCCAACCACTTCATCAATAGATAATCCCATGGATCCATCGACCGATCGTCCATAGGAGCGACATATACACGGCATGCACTTACCACAGCCGCAGGAAACGATCTTCCGTGACGTCCCGTGCTGGTTAAAATGGGTTTGGTTGGGCGGCCGTGCAATGGTGGCGCGACAACGCCGAGGGGTCGGTTCTCCGGAGCCGTACGTTCTCACCGTACCCGGAGAGGAAACCCCCCAAAGCAGGTGGTAGCTAGCTAGATCGAGCCTGGCCATATAAAGTCATAAACATGAGGCTTTACTCGCTTTGCCTTAGATAAAGAGCCCCTAAAGTCAAGAACTAATCGTGAACTGATCGATTAAACAAGCCTACTCGGGAGAAGAAGACAGCCGGCAAACGGCTCGCGTCATGGCTAAGCTCCAGTGCGCGTATCCTAGTCATACTTGGACCCGACGGAGATTTGAGTACTCTAGTACAAGTATTCTAGTTAAGGAGCATGACTAAGAGACATTGCGGCTTAACCAAGTTTGATGATTAAAATTTCGTCGGCCGCCCGTAATGCGTGCAAGCGTAATGTTGCATCGTCAGATTTTGATTAATTTGGACTCAAACGCTGATCAGCATGGGGTTTTGTGGGTTAGTGTCTACTTGTTCAGATTGATTGTATATGGCCCTCGGAGCCTCCAAAGGACCCAAGTACCATCCGGGTACTTTGTCATGCTCGCATTTGCCAAACCGAAGCTTCCATGCAGCATTGTTTTTGCCCAGTCTAGCAAAGCTGCGGGTACTAGTTAAGCTGCTAGCTGTCGGACCAAAATAAGCCCTAATTTGTGCAACCTAAAACCACCTTCACATATTCAAAATGGAAAGTCAAATGTCGCTCCAATGTAAAAAAACACGAAAGGCGCCTGAAAATGGGAGGATGAGCAGTCAATGGTCTCATTCTTTGACTTTTATTTTTTGAAATGCATCCCTTTGCCCTAATCAGTTTTGTAACCCAAAATAAACCACATAATAGAGGTTTTTCAGGTGAGGCACCATAAACTGTAACCTACTTTGCGTCAAGCGCGGGAGCAACTAGTTGACGGGAGCAACTAGTTGACGGTTGTCGAGGAGGGGGGAGGAGATACTGTATACCATATATGGCACGATCCGTCATGCCATATGCGAGTCGTACTTGATGGAGTGTGTGTTTTCGAATTCCAATCCAGCCACTCATCGAAGTGGGATGCTCTTTGGGCCCCAACGCGTAAAGTCGATCCTTCCCTCCTCCTCTAGCGCCCCCTCATCTAGGATCCCATCCTCCTCATTTGAGAGCAGCATCCAGTCCGGCCGCAGGGTTATCGACATTGCGACGGTGAGATGGGAGTGGATGTTGTGTTTTGGGCTATTCGGCCATGGCTAGAAGGAGGGAGGTCGAGGATGTAGGCGGTGGTGTTCGAACTAGACCTTGTAAGCAATTTGGCCAAGGCAACGCCCTCTGTATAGTCGCGGGCGGCGCGAAAACGTGATGACCGGCAGGAAAATATGGGTGACGTTAATGGTCGCGGGCAGTTGGCACGTGGCCGACCACCATTAATTGTCATGCTTCCCTGTACCATGGCGTCTTGTGCCATCTACGCTATTGACAGAGTGAGGAAATGGGCTACGCGGGAGGGCGAGGGAGCTGAAACTTCCTTCCCGGTTTGCTTTTTCGATAAAGGATGAATTTTATTAACTCAAAACAAAGCATCAAGAGGATACAAATATAATGAGCACACACCCGGCCTCTGCATAGCTAAGATGCACACAACCAACATCAACACACGCAAAAAAACACCTGGCAAATAGCAAAGTCATACAAGACCAAAGCTACGCACATGCGAGAAAGAAAAAGAAGCGATCAATTACATGATCAGCAAACTAAAACAATGACCATATCCGCACCGACCATCTTATGACACCACATGGACGACAAGGCTATTCAACAACAACGCCTTCAAGAAGGAAGCGACGCCCAAACGCCATCGTCACCGGATCCAATCATCCAAGGCTAGAATCTAGGTTTTAACCCTGAAGAACCAATCCGAGCTTACCCGACAAGGTAATGGTGTAAAAACATCACCATTGCCAGGTATAACCAACTTGGGTCATACCTAGGTTTTCACCCCAGAGCTCGAAACCGGGTGCTCGAGTAGCACCACCATCAATATCCTTTATGTGTTGTCGCCACCTCTTTTGCACGATCCCTGCAGCTACGCGATTTGTATCTGTCGCCGCTGCACAACCATTCCTCTGCGTCAAGTGGTTGTTCATAGTTTACATCTCCCTCTCGAAGTCAACCATCGGATCCGAAAAGACACACTCACATGGACCTTCCCGGTTTGCTAATGGCGTGCTTTCGTACCAAGGCCCCCAGCCTACAAATATAGAGTCTAATGGGTCATATATACATCACCATCTATAATTATGACGACCGAGGGCCGTATGACGACTTTACTAGAGTGCTCTTTTCGGACAAAATCGCCGTATTGACGGTTATTATGCCAATTGGGGCGATATGAGGACTCTGCTAGCGACGCTTTTAGGATGTCTGTTTTCTTCAGAAATAATACAAACCGTGCGTTGTCGTACACTAACTGTTTCACTGATTCTGATCGAGTGGGTAATTTGAACTTGCAACTGAAGTTCAGCGACCAGAGAATATATAGTTCCATAATATACAACTCGGACCTCTGAACTTGGATACCATGGTTTGATACGGTCGATGTTGGAGAGCGTGAGAGCAGAGCTGAAAATTCTGACGACCTGGATCAAGCAAGATCGTCGCTGATTCTGTTGCCGCAACCACCAACCGATCCTGGAATACAAATAAGAATCACATCTCGTCCTCAAGCGAGTTCTGTTCCCGGAATGCTGTTGCCTTCGCAGAGATCTCGCGGTATCACACTCGCTGACCATACGGTTCGTGTTAAACGAGCGAGTTCTGTTCCCAGAACCCTCTCGCCCGATCCCCAAATCCCAATAATGGTGGTATATGCTTTTGAATTAGTGGACTTATCTCGGCCCTCTTGTTAATATTATTACCCGCTGAATCATTCTATAGTCTGTTTAGTTCTCGTACTGCTGATTAGTTTTTGTAGGGAAACAGGAATCCCCTCTGCCTTCCTGAATCCTGGCTCTATGGTGCTTGGAAGGCCAACTAATGTTCATGTTCTCTTCGTGCATGGATGCCCTCTTGGGCTTTCTCCTGACCTTTGGCACTCGGTTCTGGCAACCATGCTAGCTAGTGGACGCGTTTAAAACTGCACGATGAGGTGTATCGCCACACACTAGTTGCTAGAATTACATCACGTAGATGCTAAATTATGCTGCAGTGCGTAGCCTTCTCGTTGTAGTTACGGATGTACATCACATTCATGTGTATACTAATATACTGATCCTCAAAATGATCAGTATGGTCAGCATACGATTTATTACAAGAGAAAAAGAGAACTTTACAAGCGACTCTGAACCAACTAATCATCCTAAACTTCTAGGAGTACGAGGGAAGGCAGTCACGCAGTCGCAGTCCTGAATGTTCCAAAGTCCGAATCCAGGGTGCCATGATGTTTTCCTGTCCTTTTACCTTTCAGTTATAATAAGGTCCTGAGTATTAACAAAGTTGCCAATATTTCCTGGTCCCAAGTTGCCGGACCAAAAATGCAAAATCTCCATCAACCGCGCGATGGCGACGTTCTCGCGATTTACGACGGCGACCTCGTGGTTTCTTCTCCGTGGCGCACCACATCGGCTCCCTTCCCTTCCGTTGGTCTTTTGTCATGGCCCCGGTTGCCGTCGCGCTCGACGTCGGCGTCGCGGCGCAATTATTTTGAAGGAGACCGGTAAACCAACGCCCATCACCCCAGTTAATCCCCCGCTCATTATCTGCAGTTTAGCAACGTCTGCCCTCTGCCGCGTGATTTATCTATTCTCACTGAGATGATGATACGGTCAGCGTTGTTGTATGTTTCTGCTTTGTTATGGCTGGCATCAATTGATACAGAGGCCGAGGGTTCTAATCTCCTCTTCTAAATAAAAAATGTTGCTTCCTTGTTTTCGACTATATGTTTCTTTTTGGGAAGAAAACCATACGATTAGGTCCATCAGCCCCTGTTGACCGATTCCGTACGATCAAGTTCATGCCATAAATCTAAGATACGGAGACTTGCTTCACATATTTCCTTTGCAATGACAAGTACACAAATCTTCCTTTTGGTAATCTTATATGTTTTTTCGTGCATGGGCGCTATAAATTTCCTATTAATTTTTTCTTAGAAAAGCCAATCCTTCTTTGCAGAATCTCATAAAAAAACAACTTCCATTTCAAAATAAGTGTCGTGGTTTTGTTAATAAGTATCGTGGTTTTAGTTTATTACAAAAACCATGAAGCTATGCTCATTCAGAGGAAAATTGATATACCCTCCGTTTTAAAATAAGTGTCATGATTTTAGTTAATAAGTGTTGTTTAGCATGTATGGACACATGACAATTCTAGTGTAGTTGTAGGTTGTAGGGCCTCGGCTCGAGACTCAACGTAATGTTCTTAAAATAATAAGTCATATAACAAGCGAGAAACCGGAAGTCCTCGTCTGCTCCCAAACTCTAACGAGCTCGGGATGAACAGTAAAATCCATGAAAATGGAAAACAAATAGAAAAATATGATTTTTATTGGCAAATTTTGATAAATATTTTGTATGTTTGACAAATTTCATCACGAAATGACATCCTTGGAAAGTCATGGCAAAAAAACAGCACTCTTGATACATTTTCGCAAGAGCACACCATTTGTCAAAGTTTACCAAAAATAATTCAGATATTTTTTATTCTTTTTCTTTTACTGTTGACGTTTGAGCTTGGAAGCAGATACTTTGCGTCCGAGAGAAGCATTCTTTTTAGAGAGGGAGAGGGAGAGAGACCAAAGAATCTTGGCATTCAATAGGCTGGGCTTAATGATTTGCTCCCAAGGCCTAGCGTTGGTGGGCTTTTATTGGCATCACTTGTCAGCCTGCAAAATTTAATGGCGCAAACAATTCTCTGACTTAGTTTACATGATTTTGTTGAGAGCTCCTATTCCGCTGGATACGGCCTGTTACACAAACCGGCAGCCTTGGCTGGGCCCATTTACATTCTTTTTTCATTTCTTCAAACTTCAAACAAAGGGCCTGTGTAGGATTTGATCTCTAGAACAACGATAACCACCTAGGACACATCACTTTCCGTGGCTAGGTATTGTTTTTTCCTTCTTCTGTTGTATGCCAACTTGTAACAATAAAAAGAGGAATCTAGTTTTTCTTTTTCAGGACTAGTTTTTGTTTGGTTTTCCCTTTCTTTTTTATTTCTTCTATTTATTATTTTCCTATTTATTTTCCAATACACATGGTTTTTTTTCTTCAAATTTGATGGTTTATTCATGGATGAATTTTTTCAAAATTGATGAACTTATTTTGAAAATCGATGAAGTTTTTTTCAAATTTCTGATTTTCTCAAGATTGATGATCTTTTTCAAATTCGATGATATTTTAAAAAAATCAATGAACTTTTTCAAAACTGATGAACTTCTTTTCCAAATCAATGAACTTTCTCAAATTTATGAACTTTTTTCAAGTTTGCGATTTTTTATAAAATCAATGATTCCTTTTTATATTTCATAAACTTCAAACATTATTCTAGTTCGGGAGTTTTTTTAAAACCCGCGAACAACTTTTGTTCACAAATTTTAAATACTAGAAAAAAACAGTTCTCCTAAACCAATAGATTCGCATGGAACGAGCGGAAAAAGGCGAGTTGTGCCCCTGTGCTGTTGTGCGATCAAACGAACAAACAACGGGTGCCAGTCATGCGAGCGAGGGACATACTTGGCGCTTCATGGGCCGGCCCATGCCCACGCACCCCTGTGCGCAACAAATAGTGCTTAACCAAAATCACCAATTGAGAAGTACTCCTTCCAAAGATCAGTCTCGCCTTCCTAGGTTGTGACAACTGGCGTGTTGCATATGCGCCACTTGTCTCAGCCTAGGAGTTTTCCCTTTTTTCGTAGACCCTTTTATTCAAAACGTTTTATCTCATAAACTGTTTTCACCATTGGATTCCTCGCGTCGAGATCTTTGAAGCTAGATCCCATACTGATAGGTTTTGACGACCTTTTCTTCACAAAAAAAGGCAGACGAAAAAACTGAACCGAGGGCACGTTTTTTCCCCTTTTCGGAAACCGTTTCCGAGAGGCATGGTCGTGCCTTCCGCGGAAGAAAAAAGTAGCATTTGTTTTCGTTTCCGAGAGGTACGGCCGTGCCTCTCACGGAAGCAAAACCGTGCCTCTCGCGAAAACAAAAAAAGTATTAAAAAACGTGTTTTTTTTGTTTCCGAGAGGCAACCATGGTTCTCGTGGAAGCAAAACCGTGCCTCTTAAGGAAGCAAAAAAGGCGTTTTTTCGTGCAAAAAAGTTCGAAATTTCTTTTTTGTCGAAAAGCTAAGGAAGACCGTTGGAAAACTGAAAAGTTGAAAAAACTGGACAAAAAACCATCTAAAAAAGCTGAAAACGCGTGTGGAAAAATATATAAAAAAGCAGAATCTAGAGGGAGCGCCCAGGGAGCGACACGTGACGGCGGCAAGTGGCGCGCACTCAGCCCATCGCAAGTGATCGTTGAGAGGCTCTCGAAGAAGCACCCGTCAACTAGTTGCTCCCGCGCTTAACGCAAGGTATAGGAGGTCTCCTCCTATTCAGCAGGGCACCGCTATGTTTTCCTTTAAGCGAGTACAGGGGCTAGCCTCGTGTTGGGGTAGCCTAGATGGGCAGGCCCAGCTGTGCGGGAGGCCACGACCTTTTTTTTTTCCTTTTTTTCTGTTCTTGTTTTTTGCTTTGTTTTTGTATTTTTCTTTATACTTTAAAATATTCTACATATATATATACAAAAAGCACTCTTCGAAAACATATTTAAAAAATGTTGAAGAAGTATTAAAACTATTAAATAAATATTTGAAAAATATTAAACAAGTATTTGAAAATTTTGAGTAAGTATTAAAAATGTTGAGAAAGTATTTGACAAATGTTGAATAAGTATTAAAAATTGTTGAACGAGTATTCGAAAAATGTTGAACATGTATTTGAAAATGTTGAATAAGTATTCAAAATGTTGAATAAGTGTTATTTGAAAAATGTTGAATAAGTACTAAAATGTAGAACAAGTATTTAAAAAATGTTGAATAAGCGTTCGGACAATGTTGAACGTGTATTATAAAAATGTTGATCACTTACTAAAAAATATTTTTGACACAGACAGAAATGTAGAGTTAAAACGGAAACAAACAAAAGTAAAAGTGAAGAAAAAATAAAACCAAACAAAAAATGGAGAAGAAACAATAGGCAAAAAAACAAAAGGCGAAGAAACAAAAATGCAAGAAAGAATGAAAGAAAATAGATATGAAAAAAATGAAGGGAAAAGGAAAAACAGAAAAATAAACAGCTCTAAAAAGCCTCAAGTAGGACGTGCCATACAAATTTACCACGTGAGTGGCTAGCAGCACTGATCGAACTGCCTGCCGTACGCGCGCGCGAGTGGGCCGGCCAATACGACGTCAGGAAAACCTTCAGCCAAAGTTCCCCTCTCGACTCGCTCGCTCGATTGCTCGCCCACACCGTTCGCTCGAGAGATGTTTTTTTTTAAAATCTATTGGCACTTTATTGCATAACTGAAAAAGTTACATTCTTCATTACATGTGGTAATAAACCTGGAGACTCATCCTCCCAGGAGAACTCTAACTGCATATCATACGCATGTCTAGCTACAAAGTGTGCTAAAGTATTTGCTTCCCTAGGACAGTACATGAACTTCATGGTTGATATTTCATGAGCCACTTGAAAACAGTCAGCTAATAATGCTGAATATGATGCTCTAATTTCCTTCTCACCATTGCATGCTTCTATAATTTCTAGGCAGTCCGATTCCATAGTCACCCTTGAGCAGTTTTTCTCACTAGCCAGCAACAAGCCACGTCGTAGTGCTAGCACTTCCGCTGAAGCAGCATCATGAGCATGAGCGAAGAGCTCTGTAGCCCCCGCTACTGCCTGTCCTCGAGAGATCGCTCCCGAGCCATCTTCAAACAAAGAAGCATCTGTGTTTACCTTGCACAATCCTGGTGTCGGTTTCACCCATCGCTCGGAAAAAGTATTATTTTCCGAAATCTGACCTGTAGGATTTGATGCAATTGCATGAATTGAGAATGCTGAACTGATGGGATTGTTGACAGTAGCACCCTTCTTTGCTTCCCTATGTTCCCACCAAATATACCATGCACCAACCGCGCCTACTTCTTGGAGACTCAGGTGACCCAGTATTGGTGATCTCTGAACTGGCCACCTTAGAATCTCCTCCAAAACAACTGAACCAGACCGATCCACAAGGAGAGCTTTCTCTATTTCATCCATAATGCCAAGTGCCTTCCACACTTTCCTCGCCCTACTACATGTGAATAACAGATGTCGGATGTCCTCGGCCCCCGCCCGACAGATAGGGCATTGTGGAGATACCTTTATGTGTCTGTGAGCAAGAACTCCCATCCCCGGGATCACGCCACGTAGTGCTCGTCACATATATATCTTACTTGGTACTTTCAGCTTCCATATAATTGACCACACTGGGTTCACCGATGAAGGGCCTTCGGTGCTCACCATGCGGGAGCCAAATTGATGTTCCCATTCTATGTAGTACGCAGAACGTACAGAAAACACAAATGATTTTGTTCGATGCCAAGCCACAAAGTCCTCCGTGAGGTGTTGTGATAAAGGAATTCTGAGAATTCTTTCCGCATCTGGAAAGTAGTTTGCTCTAAGAACTCTTGCACATAGGGTTTCTGGATGAGTGATCATCCTCCAACTCTGTTTGGACAACATTGCCAAATTAAAAGCATGTAGGTCTCTGAATCCCATACCTCCTTTCTCCTTTGGGAGGCACATCCGCCACCAAGCTAGCCAATGCATTTTCTTCTCTTCTTCAGTGTCACCCCACCAAAACACCGCCATGGCATCAGTGATCTCTTTGCATATTCTTTTGGGGATTTTGAAAACAGCCATTGCATATACAGGGATGGATTGTATAACTGCCTTCAGTAGGATCTCCTTGCCACCCATGGACAAGATTTTTTCTTTCCACCCCTTCAACCTGTTCACTATCCTCTCGACAAGGTTGGTAAAGCTATCACTTCTATCCAGGCCGACCATAGCAGGGAGCCCAAGATACATATCTGAGATTGCTTCAATCATGATATTAAGTTCTGGTCACATGTCAGCTCTTACATCAACATTCACATTGGGACTAAAAAGGATACTACTCTTTCCCACACTCACCAACTGACCAGAGCTAGCACGATATTCCTCCAATACCCGACTCAACGAGGTTGCATTAGTCATATCCGCCTTCATAAGGATTAGGGAATCATCAGCAAAAAGTGAATGTGATACTGATGGTGCATTTCTGCACCCCGGACTCCTTCAATGCCACAAACCTCATTTTTATGAGCCAAAGCACAAGACAAACCTTCTGCGCACATGAGAAATAAATAAGGTGATAAGGGATCCCCTTGACGGAGCCCCCTCGTAGGAATAAACCATTCCGTCTCTTGATCATTGTATCTTACTTTGTATTAAACAGATGTCAGACACACCATTATGAGATGCCCAATCGCTTCATGGAAACCCAACTTTAACATCATTTTCTCCAAGAACCTTCACTCTACTCGATCATATGCTTTGTGCATGTCCAGTTTTAACGCATAATAGCCCACCTTCCCTTTCTTTTTATTCTTTATAGTATGTAAGCATTCATAGTCTAGCAGAATATTATCTGTAATAAGATGGCCTGGGACAAAAGCACTTTGAATAGGAGAAATAATTTCATCAAGGCAAGACTTAATGCGAAAAGCAATCATTTTTTAGATCACCTTATAAACTACGCTGCAGAGAAAAATCGGCCTATACTGAGAAACTCTTTCTGGTTCATCCACTTTAGGGATCAAGATAATGACCGTACCATTCATCCTTCTGGGATTATTTTGTTATTGATCGCACTTAAGACTTCAACAGCTAATACATCCCCCAATATGTGCCAACATTTCTTAAAGAAAATGGCGTGGAGACCGTCCATACCTGGAGCTTTCAGATCACCAATAGAGAACAGAGCTCTCTTGACTTCCTCCACCATATAATGCCTCAAAAACGCTTCATTCATCTCCACTGTCACACGCGACACGGCTTTTTCTAACAACCCGTGGTCCGGGTCGTCAATTTCCTACGTAAAAAGCCCAGCAAAATAATCTAAAATATGTGGGTTTAGGTAGGCAGTACCTTCCTACCAAGCTCCCTGTTCATTCATCAGCCTCTTTATACGATTTCTCTTCTTCCTGGCCGAGGCGTACTGTTGAAAATATTGAGTATTTTTGTCACCGAATATCAGCCAGTCCAAGCCGCATCTCTGACCCCAGTGTATCTCCTCTAACTGAAGAAATTTTTCAGTTTCCTCTGTGAGCTCTCTCTGCCGGGTAACATTCTCCGGGGACACCATGACCCTAGCAACCTGTTCTAGTTCCTTCTATACTTTCTTAAAGTTCTTTGAGATTTTCTACTGTACAGTTCTATCCCATCTATGGAGATGCTCATCCACATGCGATAGCCGAGCTGCAAAGTCACCTCCTAGCACATCAGAGTCCGGAGAAACCCATGCTTCATGCACCGCATCCCGAAATTTGGCCTCTCATAACTATCGAGCTTCAAACCGCAATACAGCAGTCCCCTTATTTTCTTGTATTTCCTCTTCAATTAGATTCATAAGCAGCGGTCTGTGGTCTGGCTTGTAGTATTCCTAGCGCTCTAGAGTAGCATTTGGAAATTTCGAACTCCATGCCTCGGTATTTAGGGCTTGGTCTAGTCGCTCTCTGATAAGGCCTCTATGCCATCTAAATTTATCGCCCAAATAGACATGATCAACCAACTAACAGTCCTCCAAAACCCCCGTAAAAGCTTGCATAAAATGAATTGGTCGGTCATTCCCACCCTCCTTTTCAAAAGAGTAATGAACCTCATTTAGATCTCCCATAACCAGCCATGGAACATCACACACCTCCTTTAATTCTCTCAATCTTTTCCATGTCAAGTGCTTGTCTTTCCACTTAGGTTCCCCATACAAACCAGTTAATCTCCAGAAATTATCTTGACCACTGCCCACGAACACATCAATAAAATTATCCTTTTTATCTCACAACGTGAGTGGCACTTCCTTCTTCCAGTACAGAATCAGTCCTCCATTTTTCCATCGCTACAAACTACAATCTTGTGGTCCATCTTAAGACCTCTGGGGAGACACTCTGCCGGAAATTCATCAAGATGGGTCTCCATGAGAAACATTAAATCCGGACTCCTACGCTTCTGAACAGCCAGAACCGCTCGTATTACCGCAGCTTGCTGCAAACCGCGGCAATTCCAACTTAAGATTTTCATTGCGCCTGGTCCTCCTTCAAGAATCGGCCCCTTCCAGAACAAGTTGATTTAGCAGACCAACAAACCTGCCGTAATCAGAAAGATACGGAGGGACAAAAAACCGATCACAACACCTTGCAAGGCAACGGAGTTGCGCCAGGATAGACTACCGGCTTCGCGAGACGCGTGCCCGTTGCAAGTGACTGATCCTTCAAAACAACCATGTAGCAGACCAGAAGAGCAAACAACGAGGTCAAACCAGCTCTTGTTATCTCATGAGGGCCTCACGTTCGCAGTCAAAAGGGCCCCATAGCCCCGCGAGGTCAGACGACGGGCAGATGGCCGGGCAAGCGGCACACGAGGGTAGGCGCCAGGTATCGCTCGAGAGATATTGGTTGACTATTCACTAATGAGTTCTAAAAAAGTTCATATTTTTATAATAAAAAACATGAATTTAATAAAAGTTTAGAAAATTTTGGAAGTCCTTAAATTTGGGAGGGGGGGTGGATTTATGAATTATAAAAATTCCATAATGTGAAGAAAGTTCACGAAAGAGAAAAAGATTGCAAATTTTGGAAAACGTTCACATATTTGGAAAGAAAATTCCAAATTTAGAATAAAATCATGAATTTGAAAGAGTTCATGCATTTGAACAAAAAATGAAAAACATATAAATGAAAAAAAGAGGAAGAAAAGCTGGACAAACTCCGCGCAGAGAAATTTGAAACAAAAAAGGAAAAAAGACCAAAAACTTATGGAAACTTCACAAAACCGGTTGGGAGCTTCACACAATGTGCATGGTGAAGGAAATATGCCCGAGAGGCAATAATAAAGTTGTTATTTGTATTTCCTTATATCATGATAAATGTTTATTATTCATGCTAGAATTGTATTAACCGGAAACTTAGTACATGTGTGAATACATAGACAAACAGAGTGTCACTAGTATGCCTGTACTTGACTAGCTCGTTAATCAAAGATGGTTAAGTTTCCAGCCATACACATGAGTTGTCATTTGATGAACGGGATCACATCATTAGAGAATGATGTGATTGACAAGACCCATCCGTTAGCTTAGCACGATGATCGTTTAGTTTGTTGCTATTGCTTTCTTCATGACTTATACATGTTCCTATGACTATGAGATTATGCAACTCCTAAATACCAGAGGAACACTTAGTGTGCTATCAAACGTCACAACGTAACTGGGTGATTATAAAGATGCTCTATAGGTGTCTCCGATGGTGTTTGTTGAGTTGGCATAAATCGAGATTAGGATTTGTCACTCCGATTGTCGGAGAGGTATCTCTGGGCCCTCTCGGTAATGCACATCACTATAAGCCTTGCCAGCAATGTGACTAATGAGTTAGTTGCGGGATGATGCATTACGGAACGAGTAAAGAGACTTGCCGGTAATGAGATTGAACTAGCTATAGTGATACCGACGATCCAATCTCGGGCAAGTAACATACCGATGACAAAGGGAACAACGTATGTTGTTATGCGGTTTGACCAATAAAGATCTTCGTAGAATATGTGGGAGCCAATATGAGCATCCAGGTTCCGCTATTGCTTATTGACCGGAAATGAGTCTCATTCATGTCTACATAGTTGTCGAACCCGTAGGGTCCGCACGCTTAACGTTCGATGACGATCGGTATTATGAGTTTATGTGTTTTGATGTACCGAAGGTAGTTCGGTGTCCCGGATGTGATCACGGACATGACGAGGGGTCTCGAAATGGTCGAGACATGAAGATTGATACATTGGAAGGTTATGTTTGGACACCGGAAAGGTTTCGGATAGGTTCGGGCATTTTCCGGAGTACCGGGGGGTTACCAGAACCCCCCGAGGGGTTAATGGGCCTTCATGGGCCTTAGTGGAAGAGAGGAGGAGGCGGCCTGGTGGAGGCGCGCGCCCCCCAAGCCCAATCCGAATTGGGGAGGGGGGCCGACCCCCTTTCTTTCTCTCCCTCTTCCCCTTCCTTCCCCTCCTAGTTGGACTAGGAGAGGGGGGAACCTACTCCTAGTAGGAGTAGGATTCCCCCCCTTGGGGCGCGCCCCATGAGGCCGTCCGGCCCCCTCCTCCACTCCTTTATATACGGGGGAGGGGGCACCCCATAGACACACAAGTTGATTTCTTAGCCATGTGCGGTGCCCCCCTCCACAGATTTCCACCTCGGTCATATTGTCGTAGTGCTTAGGCGAAGCCCTGCGTCGGTAACTTCATCATCACCGTCACCACGCCGTCGTGCTGACGAAACTCTCCCTCTGCCTTAGCTGGATCTAGAGTTCGAGGGACGTCACCGAGCTGTACGTGTGCAGATTGCGGAGGTGTCGTGCATTCGGTACTTGATCGGTTGGATTGCGAAGACTTTCGACTACATCAACTGCGTTACTTAACGCTTCCGCTTTCGGTATACGAGGGTACGTGGACACACTCTCCCCGCTTGTTCTATGCTTCTTCTAGATTGATCTTGCGTGATCGTAGGATTTTTTTTTGAAATACTACGTTCCCCAACAGTGGCATCCGAGCCAGGTCTATGCCTAGATGTTATATGCACGAGTAGAACGCAAAGAGTTGTCGGTGATAATAGTCATACTTCTTACCAGCATGTCATACTTTGATTCGGCGGTATTGTGGAGGAAGCCGCCCAGACCGACATTACATGACCACGTTCATGAGACTGGTTCTACCGTCGTGCTTCGCACACAGGTGGCTATTGGGTGTCTGTTTCTCCAACTTTAGTTGAATCGAGTGTGACTATGCCCGGTCCTTGTTGAAGGTTAAAACAACACACTTGACGAAAAATCATCGTGGTTTTGATGCGTAGGTAAGAACGGTTCTTGCTAAGCCCGTAGCAGCCACGTAAAAATTGCAACAACAAAGTAGAGGACGTCTAACTTGTTTTTGCAGGGCATGTTTTGATGTGATATGGTCAAGATGTGATGATATATAAATTGTTGTATGAGATGATCATGTTTTGTAAAAGTTATCGGCAACTGGCAGGAGCCTTATGGTTGTCGCTTTATTGTATGAAATGCAATCGCCATGTAATTGCTTTACTTTATCACTAAGCGGTAGCGATAGTCGTGATAGCAATAGTTGGCGAGACGACAATGATGCTTCGATGGATATCAAGGTGTCAAGCCGGTGACGATGGTGATCATGACGGTGCTTTGGAGATGGAGATCAAGGGCACAAGATGATGATGGTCATATCATATCACTTATATTGATTGCATGTGATGTTTATCCTTTATGCATCTTATTTTGCTTAGTTCGGCGGTAGCATTATAAGATGATCTCTCACTAAATTTCAAGGTATAAGTGTTCTCCCTGAGTATGCACCGTTGCGATAGTTCGTCGTGCCGAGACACCACGTGATGATCGGGTGTGATAAGCTCTACGTTCACATGCAACGGGTGCAAGCCAGTTTTGCACATGCAGAATACTCGGGTTAAACTTGACGAGCCTAGCATATGCAGATATGGCCTCGGAACACTGAGACCGAAAGGTCAAGTGTGAATCATATAGTAGATATGATCAACATAGTGATGTTCACCATTGAAAACTACTCCATCTCACGTGATGACCGGACATGGTTTAGTTGATTTGGATCACGTGATCACTTAGATGATTAGAGGGATGTCTATCTAAGTGAGATTTCTTAAGTAATATGATTAATTGAACTTTAATTTATCATGAACTTAGTACCTGATAGTATTTTGCATGTCTATGTTGTTGTAGATCAATGGCCCGTGCTACTGTTCCTTTGAATTTTAATGCGTTCCTAGATAAAGCTAAGTTGAAAGATGATGGTAGCAACTACACGGACTGGGTTCGTAACTTGAGGATTATCCTCATTGGTGGACAGAAGAATTACGTCCTGGAAGCACCGCTCGGTGCCAGGCCTGCTGCAGATGTTGCTGATGACATTAAGAACGTCTGGAAGAGCAAAGTTGATGACTACTCGATAGTTCAGTGTGCCATGCTTTACGGCTTAGAACCAGGACTTCAACGACGTTTTGAACTTCATGGAGCATATGATATGTTCCATGAGTTGAAGTTAATATTTCAAGCAAATGCCCGGATTGAGAGATACGAAGTCTCCAATAAGTTCTACAGCTGCAAAATGGAGGAGAATAGTTCTGTCAGTGAACATATACCCAGAATGTCTGGGTACCACAACCACTTGACTCAACTGGGAGTTAATCTTCCTGATGATAGTGTCATTGACAGAGTTCTTCAATCACTGCCACCAAGCTACAAAAGCTTCATGATGAACTATAATATGCAAGGGATGGATAAGACGATTCCCAAGCTCTTCGCGATGCTGAAGGCTGCGGAGGTAGAAATCAAGAAGGAGCATCAAGGGTTGATGGTCAACAAGACCACCAGTTTCAAGAAAAAGGGTAAAGGGAAGAAGGGGAACTTCAAGAAGAACGGCAAGCAAGTTGCTGCTCAAGTGAAGAAGCCCAAGTCCGGACCTAAGCCTGAGACTGAGTGCTTCTACTGCAAAGGGACTGGTCACTGGAAGCGGAACTGCCCCAAGTATTTGGCGGATAAGAAGGATGGCAAAGTGAAAGGTATATTTGATATACATGTTATTGATATGTACCTTAATAATGCTCGTAGTAGTGCCTGGGTATTTGATACTGGTTCTGTTGCTCATATTTGCAACTCGAAAAAGGGACTACGGATTAAGCGAAGATTGGATAAGGACGAGGTGACGATGCGCGTGGGAAATGGTTCCAAAGTCGATGTGATCGCCGTCAACACGCTACCTCTACATCTACCTTCGGGATAGTTTTAGACCTGAATAATTGTTATTTGGTGCCAGCGTTAAGCATGAACATTATATCTGGATCTTGTTTGATGCGAGACGGTTATTCATTTAAATTAGAGAATAATTGTTGTTCTATTTATATGAGTAATATCTTTTATGGTCATGCACCCTTGATGAGTGGTCTATTTTTACTAAATCTCGATAGTAGTGACACACATATTCATAGTATTGATGCCAAAAGATATAAGTTTAATAATGGTAGTGCAACTTATTTGTGGCACTGTCGTTTAGGTCATATTGGTGTAAAGCGCATGAAGAAACTCCATGCTGATGGGCTTTTGTTATCACTTGATTATGAATCACTTGATGCTTGCGAACCATGCCTCATGGGCAAGATGACTAAAACTCCGTTCTCCGGAACAATGAGCGAGCAACAGGCTTGTTGGAAATAATACATACTAATGTATGCGGTCCGATGAGTGTTGAGGCTCGCGGCGGGTATCGTTATTTTCTTACCTTCACAGATGATTTGAGCAGATATGGGTATATCTACTTGATGAAACATAAGTCTGAAACATTTGAAAAGTTCAAAGAATTTCAGAGTGAAGTGGAATATCATCGTAACAAGAAAATAAAATTTCTGCGATCTGATCGTGGAGGAGAATATTTGAGTTACGAGTTTGGTCTTCATTTGAAACAATGCAGAATAGTTTCACAACTCACGCCACCCGGAACACCACAACGCAATGGTGTGTCCGAACGTCGTAACCTTACTTTATTAGATATGGTGCGATCTATGATGTCTCTTACTGATTTACCGCTATCGTTTTGGGGTTATGCTTTAGAGACGGTTGCATTCACGTTAAATAGGGCACCATCGAAATCCGTTGAGACGACACCATATGAACTATGGTTTGGCAAGAAACCCAAGTTGTCGTTTCTTAATGTTTGGGGCTGCGATGCTTATGTGAAAAAGCTTCAACCTGATAAGCTCGAACCCAAATCGGAGAAATGTGTATTCATAGGATACCCAAAGGAGACTGTTGGGTACACCTTCTATCACAGATCCGACGGCAAGATATTCGTTGCTAAGAATGGATCCTTTCTAGAGAAGGAGTTTCTCTCGAAAGAAGTGAGTGGGAGGAAAGTAGAACTTGATGAGGTAACTGTACCTGATCCCTTATTGGAAAGTAGTTCATCACAGAAATCAGTTCCTGTGATTCCTACACCAATTAGTGAGGAAGCTAATGATGATGATCATGAAACTTCTGATCAAGTTACTACCGAACCTCGTAGGTCAACCAGAGTAAGATACGCACCAGAGTGGTACGGTAATCCTGTTCTGGAGGTCATGTTACTTGACCATGACGAACCTACGAACTATGAGGAAGCGATGATGTGCCCAGATTCCGCGAAATGGCTTGAGGGCATGAAATCTGAGATGGGATCCATGTATGAGAACAAAGTGTGGACTTTGGTTGACTTGCCTGATGATCGGCAAGCCATAGAGAATAAATGGATCTTCAAGAAGAAGACTGACGCTGACGGTAATGTTACTGTCTACAAAGCACGACTTGTTGCGAAAGGTTTTCTACAAGTTCAAGGACTTGACTACGATGAGACCTTCTCACCCGTAGCGATGCTTAAGTCCGTCCGAATCATGTTAGTAATTGCCGCATTTTATGGTTATGAAATTAGGCAAAAGGATGTCAAAACTGCATTCCTGAATGGATTTCTGGAAGAAGAGTTGTATATGATGCAACCCCAAGTTTTTATCGATCCAAAGGATGCTAACAAAGTGTGCAAGCTCCAGCGATCCATTTATGGACTGGTGCAAGCATCTCGGAGCTGGAATAAACGTTTTTATAGTGTGATCAAAGCATATGGTCTTATACAGACTTTTGGAGAAGCCTGTATTTACAAGAAAGTGAGTGGGAGCTCTGTAGCATTTCTAATATTATATGTGGATGACATATTATTGATTGGAAATGATATCGAGTTTCTGGATAGCATAAAAGGATACTTGAATACGAGTTTTTCAATGAAAGACCTCGGTGAAGCTGCTTATATATTAGGCATCAAGATCTATAGAGATAGATCAAGACGCTTGATTGGACTTTCACAAAGCACATACCTTGATAAAGTTTTGAAGAAGTTCAAAATGGATCAAGCAAAGAAAGGGTAATTGCCTGTGTTACAAGGTGTGAAGTTGAGTCAGACTTAATACCCGACCACTGCAGAAGATAGAGACAAAATGAAAGTCATTCCCTATGCTTCAGCCATAGGTTCTATGTGTACAAGACCTGATGTGTGCCTTGCTATTAGTTTAGCAGGGAGGTACCAAAGTAATCCAGGAGCGGATCACTGGACAGCGGTCAAGAACATCCTGAAATACCTGAAAAGGACTAAGGATATGTTTCTCGTTTATGGAGGTGACAAAGAGCTCATCGTAAATGGTTACGTCGATGCAAGCTTTGACACTGGTCCGGATGACTCTAAGTCACAAACTGGATACATATTTATATTGAACGGTGGAACTGTCAGTTGGTGCTGTTCTAAGCAAAGCGTCGTGGCGGGATCTACATGTGAAGCGGAGTACATAGCTGCCTCAGAAGCAACAAATGAAGGAGTCTGGATGAAGGAGTTCATATCCGATCTAGGTGTCATACCTAGTACATCGGGTCCAATGAAAATCTTTTGTGACAATACTGGTGCAATTGCCTTGGCAAAGGAATCCAGATTTCACAAGAGAACCAAGCACATCAAGAGACGCTTCAATTCCATCCGCGATCAAGTCAAGGAGGGAGACATAGAGATTTGCAAGATACATACGGATCTGAATGTTGCTGACCAGTTGACTAAGCCTCTCTCACGAGCAAAACATGATCAGCACCAAGACTTCGTGGGTGTTAGAATCATTACTATGTAATCTAGATTATTGACTCTAGTGCAAGTGGGAGACTGAAGGAAAAATGCCCTAGAGGCAATAATAAAGTTGTTATTTATATTTCCTTATATCATGATAAATGTTTATTATTAATGCTATAATTGTATTAAACGGAAACTTAGTACATGTGTGAATACATAGACAAACAGAGTGTCACTAGTATGCCTCTACTTGACTAGCTCGTTAATCAAAGATGGTTAAGTTTCCTAGCCATAGATATGAGTTGTCATTTGATGAATGGGATCACATCATTAGAGAATGATGTGATTGACAAGACCCATCCGTTAGCTTAGCACGATGATCGTTTAGTTTGTTGCTATTGCTTTCTTCATGACTTATACATGTTCCTATGACCATGAGATTATGCAACTCCCGAATACTGGAGGAACACTTAGTGAGCTATCAATTGTCACAACGTAACTGGGTGATTATAAAGATGCTCTACACGTGTCTCCGATGGTGTTTGTTGAGTTGGCATAAATCGAGATTAGGATTTGTCACTCCGATTGTCGGAGAGGTATCTCTGGGCCCTCTCGGTAATGCACATCACTATAAGCCTTGCTAGCAATGTGACTAATGAGTTAGTTGCGGGATGATGCATTACGGAACGAGTAAAGAGACTTGCCGGTAATGAGATTGAACTAGGTATAGTGATACGACGATCCAATCTCGGGCAAGTAACATACCGATGACAAAGGGAACAACGTATGTTGTTATGCGGTTTGACCAATAAAGATCTTCGTAGAATATGTGGGAGCCAATATGAGCATCCAGGTTCCGCTATTGTTTATTGACTGGAAATGAGTCTCAGTCATGTCTACATAGTTGTCGAACCCGTAGGGTCCGCACGCTTAACGTTCGATGACGATCGGTATTATGAGTTTATGTGTTTTGATGTACCGAAGGTAGTTCGGTGTCCCGGATGTGATCACGGACATGACGAGGGTTCTCGAAATGGTCGAGACATGAAGATTGATACATTGGAAGGTTATGCTTGGACACCGGAAAGGTTTCGGATAGGTTCGGGCATTTTTCGGAGTACCGGGGGGTTACCAGAACCCCCCGGGGGGTTAATGGGCCTTCATGGGCCTTAGTGGAAGAGAGGAGGAGGCGGCCAGGTGGGTTCACGCGCCCCCAAGCCCAATCCGAATTGGGGAGGGGGGTCGCACCCCTTTCCTTCTCTCCCTCTTCCCCTTCCTTCCCCTCCTAGTTGGACTAGGAAAGGGGGGAACCTACTCCTAGTAGGAGTAGGATTCCCCCCTTGGGGCGCGCCCCATGAGGCCGGCCGGCCCCCTCCTCCACTCCTTTATATACGGGGGAGGGGGCACCCCATAGACACACAAGTTGATTTCTTAGCCGTGTGCGGTGCCCCCCTCCACAGATTTCCACCTCGGACATTTTGTCGTAGTGCTTAGGCGAAGCCCTGCGTCGGTAACTTCATCATCACCGTCACCACGCCGTCGTGCTGACGAAAGTCTCCCTCGGCCTCAGCTGGATCTAGAGTTCGAGGGACGTCACCGAGCTGTACGTGTGCAGATCGCGGAGTGCCGTGCGTTCGGTACTTGATCGGTTGGATCGCGAAGACGTTCGACTACATCAACCGCGTTACTTAATGCTTCCGCTTTCGGTCTACGAGGATACGTGGAGACACTCTGCCCACTCGTTGCTATGCTTCTCCTCGATAGATCTTGCGTGATCGTAGGAATTTTTTTGAAATACTACGTTCCCCAACACATGGATGAGCCGGCCCAACAAATCTAGTGAAGCAAATGGGGTATGCGAACAACGACCAAGTTTCGGTCAAGCAATGAGCTCCTACAGTCGGTACTGCTCTGATGCCAACTTGTAATGCCCAACATGCTGTCCTAGCCCGAACGAAGACTTTGCAACCTCCGCTAAGGATAGAATCACATATCGGACACGCCCCAACATGTGACTAATCATACACGCAAGTGTCACATGTCAAAAATGAGATGAACATCACAACATAATACCTTACAAGTAGAGATGAGAATGTGAGCGTTTAACCTTTCTAACACTCTCCACAACAAAGGGAGGTAACAACATAATAATATTATCCACCAAAACAAGCATCAATTAACAAGACAGGATCCGAGTACGGATAAGAAGCACATCTGGCAAAGTAACGTACATCCTCGAGCGTTCCTCATCATACTCCCAATTGAGACCCATGGTCTCATCTGCGTCTGTCTCAAAGGTACTTGCATCTGGTGGTGTTGTAGTATCTATGCGCCTTTTGGGTGTGGCATGGTTAAGTGGTGAGGTTGGAGGAAGCACTAAGCATTTGGAAACCAACTAATCTTACGAGTACTAGAATAAGCTGACGTAAATCCTACGCAAAAGGAGCACAACTAGAATGATCAGTAAGTGATCTTGAACACCTACTACGAGTCACTCATAACCCACCGTGTTCTCTTCTTGATCCACTCACAACAGAATTACTAGATTATGAGCCACTTAATTGTCAAATCCTATATACCTAAATAGTTGATCCTCACTAACTCAATTATCTTGACATGCAACTATGCCAACTCACCATGCCAGCATGCATGCTCTCTCAACATTCAACTATGCCAACTCACTATGTAACTATGCATGGGAAAAGACCCACCTTAACATGCATCATGCATGATACTTATATTAAACAAATTTTCTACAACTACATAATAATCAAGTATGTTATATTATGTGTGCTTGGGATTCAATTCTCATATTGCTAATTAGAACATTAAACTTTCACACCGTCAAATCTCATAGTTATTGCATCCAATTCCTGCCGTCAGCGGTTATAATATCTAGTTAAATTAACTTTGTTGTGGTGTTGTTTAACGTCAATATATGTATATACCATTAGAAACTTTCTTTATGGTACCTCTGTGGGTTTGATGCCACTTTTCCCTATTGTTTAAAATTGAATATTCTATCTCTACCATCACATAACATTACAATGTCTGAGAACAAAAAAAATGTATTTTTGGTAACGATGCATAATTATTGTGGCAATTGTTCGCTAAATCATGATTAGCATGGGCATCCATGTTGACATATTCTGGCAACTAGAAGTGGCAAAAAAATCATCCAAACATCAAAACATGGGATCTTGTTTTGAAGCCCTCATGGGACACAATGACGATGCCTCGAGACATGGGAGGCCTCGGCTTCTGGGATTTTGAGGTATTCAACCTAGGTATTTTGGCCCGATAGTCATGGAGGATCCTAACAAGCCCAGAGTCTTTGAGTGCTCGCGTTCTCAAAGCGATATATTTTCCTTGTTCTTCGATCTTGGATGCTAACTTGGGAAATCATCTGTCCCAGGTGTGGTGCTCTATACTAGAGGGAAGATACATTATGAAACAAGGATTGGTTAAGCAAATCAGAAATTGCACAACCACAGAGATATGCAACACAAATTGGATTCCAAGACCGAAGCTAATATATAGGACCATTAGTTTGGAGAGTTGTGGACCCTCCCCAACTGGTCTTTGATCTCAATACTACAGGATGGTCCAAACGCGACAGTCGAATCAGAGACCCTGTGACAAAACTGTGTGTGATGCATCAGTCACAAACGGTGATGTAGTAAAACCGTCAAAAAGATGCAAAATATTTGCGATGGCGGCGACATCAAGCATGGTTCATATTAGAGTTGCGTGTGCGATGAGTGGCAAACGGTTAATCCAGAAGGACTATTTGCAATGATGCAGAACAACAAAAACGGGCAACCAGATGAGGGTGTGTGCGATATACGACATACAATTCACTACGATGAACTGTGTGTGTGAAAGTGCAACTATCCCTGGGTGGTTTTGGTAATTCCTAACAACATATAGCTCATTGAGCTAATGCTATTTCAAGATAAATATTTCAGGAAAGCTCAATGATTGGCATGGCATGGATTAGAAAGTGGACCCCTCAAAATGCTAAGGACAAAAGGATTGGCTCAAGCTCAAAGCACAAGACTCTACTTTTTTCATTTTAGTGATCCAAGATCACATTGAGTCCATAGGAAAAGCCAATACTATCAAGAGGGGGTGAGGTGTTGCTTAATGAGTTTCTTGCTCAAAATGCTTAGTGATATGCTCCAAAAACCCTCAACTACTTTCTCATATCCTTATGTCCCAAACCAAAAGTCAAACTCGGCCCTACCGAAACTTTCTATCCGGCGCCACCGAGTTCACTTGACATAGCCACTGCCAGAAACCCTAGTCTTTTCGGTCTCACCGATAGGGATCTCGGTCTCACCGAGATGGGATTGTAATCTCTCTGTTTCCCTTCGTAACATTTCGGACAAACCGAGATGAGCGATCGGTCCCACCGAGATTGCAATGCAAACTCTGTGTTTCCCTTTCGTAACGTTTCGGTCCAACCGAGATGAGCGAATCGATCCCACCGAGTTTGCCTGACAAACTCTCTGGTTAGTCTATTACCAAAATCGGTCTCACCGAGTTTGCGTAATCGGTCTCACCGAGTTTGTGTAATCGGTCTCACCGAGATTACGTTATGCCCTAACCCTAACGAAATCGGTCCCACTGAGTTGACATGTTAGTCCCACCGAAAATCCTAACATTCATATTTTGAACTAAATCGGTCCGACCGAGTTGAGGGAGTCCTGGATTAGGGGGTCCTCGGACAGCCGGACTATATACTTTAGCAGGACTGTTGGACTATGAAGATACAAGATTGAAGACTTCGTCCCGTGTCCGGATGGGACTCTCCTTGGCGTGGAAGGCAAGCTTGGCAATACGGATATGTAGATCTCCTCCCTTGTAACCGACTCTGTGTAACCCTAGCCCCCTCCGGTGTCTATATAAACCAGAGGGTTTAGTCCGTAGGACAACAACAATCATACCATAGGCTAGCTTCTAGGGTTTAGCCTCTACGATCTCGTGGTAGATCAACTCTTGTAATACTCATATCATCAAGATCAATCAAGCAGGAAGTAGGGTATTACCTCCATCGAGAGGGCCCGAACCTGGGTAAACATCGTGTCCCCCGCCTCCTGTTACCATCCGCCTTAGACGCATAGTTCAGGACCCCCTACCCGAGATCCGCCGGTTTTGACACCGACATTGGTGCTTTCATTGAGAGTTCCACTGTGCCGTCACCGTAAGGCTCGATGGATCCTTCGATCATCGGCAACGATGCGATCCTGGGCGAGGTTTTCCTCCCCGGATAGATCTTCGTATTCGGCGGCTTCGTACTGCGGGCCAACTCGCTTGGCCATATGGAGCAGATCGAGAGCTACGCCCCTGGCCATCAGGTCAGGTTTGGAAGCTAGAACTATACTGCCGACATCCACGGAGATTTGATCTTCGACGGATTCAAGCCCATGTCAGGTGCGCCGCACAATCATGACGAGCATGACTTAGCTCTGCTGTCGAACAGTGTTTGGGAGATCACACCTGCAACTGTTCCGGCCCTCAATCCGGAACAAATTGCGCCATCTGAGGACGGGTGGATGGACCCCGCCACGGAGGCCGCGCACTCAGTGGCGATAGAGCCGAATACTGACTTCACCTCCTTCGAGACCCGTGTTGCCGAACCGTTGGATTCGTCCCCGGCCACGGGCTCCGAGTTGCCTGCGTCCGTGCCTATCGAACCCGATTGGGCACCGATCATGGAGTTTACCTCCACGGATATCTTCCAGCACTCGCCTTTTGGCGACGTGCTAAACTCTTTGAGGTCTCTCTCCTTGTCAGGAGACCCTTGGCCGAACTATGTCCGGCTAGAATGGGAAGCGGACAACGAAGAAATTCGTTCCCCACCCACCACCCACTTAATAGCCACTGTCGATGATTTAACCGACATGCTCGATTTCGACTCCGAAGACATCGACGGTATGGACGACGATGCAGGAGAGGAACAGGAACCGCCGCCCACAGGGCGCTGGACAGCCACTTCATCACACGATATATATATGGTGGATACACCCAAAGAAAACAATGACGAGGAACGGAACGAGGCAGTGAAGGATAGCTCCCTCGAGAAGTAACCAAAGCGACGGCGTAGGCGCCGCTCCAAATCACGCCTCGGCAAGAACAGCGATAACAGCGCAAGAAAAAATAACACCCCGGTCGACTCCAGAGGAAACGACGACCACATTAACCCAGCGACAGAGCAGGACGAGCCAGCGGACGGCGAACATAGTGCGGAGCCACTGTCCGATCACGGCGAAGCCGAGGGTAGAAATCATCAACCCGTCTCCGGAGAGGAGAATAGCCCGGAAAGGCACTTGGAACAAGAGAACCTCCGTAGAAGGCTTATTGCCATCGCGAGGAGCCTGAAGAAGCAAAAGCAAAGGCTTAAGGCTGCGCAGAATACGCTCAATTGTAGATGGAACAAAGTGATCGACACTGAAGAAAAATATGGTGGCAGTCGCCACACAAAGAGCTATCCAAACTGCAAGCTGTTGCCTGAATTCAATGATGAGGCCTTAGAGCCCACACAGCCGAAAAATAAAACGGCCGATCAGCCGGATTGACCACCTCGTGGCCGCGATAGGGCGGCTAACGATGCCGCACATAAGTCAGCACACGATTTACGTGAGGACTTGCGCCAAAAATCCGGTATGACTAGGTCCATCTATGGATCTAGGAAGCGCGCTCCGGCACAAAATCAAAACCGAACACTACAACCGTCCGAACGCCACGATACATCCAAATACAGGGGTGCCGCACACCCCCTATGCTTCACCGATGAGGTACTGGATCATGAATTTCCAGAGGGATTCAAGCCCGTGAACATAGAGGCGTACGACGGAACGACAGACCCTGGGGTCTGGATTGAGGACTTCATCCTCCATATCCATATGGCTCACGGAGACGATCTCCACGCCATCAAATACTTGCCCCTCAAGTTGAAAGGACCAGCTCGGCACTGGCTGAAGAGCCTCCCCGAAAATTCAATTGGAAGTTGGGAGGAGCTTGAGGATGCTTTTAGGGCCAACTTTCAAGGGACCTATGTTTGACCTCCGGACGCAGACGATTTAAGTCATATAATTCAACAGCCCGGAGAGTCAGCCCGAAAGCTTTGGAATAGATTTCTCACTAAGAAGAATCAAATCGTCGATTACCCGGATGCTGAAGCCTTAGCAGCTTTCAAACACAGCGTCCGAGACGAATGGCTCGCCAGACACCTCGGCCAAGAAAATCCAAGGAGAATGGCAGCCCTAACAAGCCTCATGACCCGCTTTTGCGCGGGCGAAGATAGATGGCTGGCCCGTAGTAGCACCAGCGACCCAGGCACATCCGAAGTCAGGGATGGCAATGGAAAACCATGACACATTAAAAGCAAGCGTCGAAATAACGAAGACAGCCCAGACAACATGGCGGTAAACGCCGGATTTAGGGGCTCTCGACCCGGTCAGCGGAAAAAGCCTTTCAAAGGCAACAGAGATGGATCCAGCCTAAACAAGATTCTAGACAAATTATGTCAGATCCATGGCACCTCCGATAAACCTGCAAATCACACCCACAGAGAATGCTGGGTCTTCAAGCAGGCCGACAAGTTAAATGCCGAACACAAGGGGAGGGAGACACCAAGTGAATACGAGGATGAGCCTCGCCAGCAAAGCATTGGGGGACAGAAAAAATTCCCACCAGAGGTCCAAACAGTGAACATGATTCACGTAACAAAAAGAAGGAGCAAACATGCACTCCAAGACATATGCGCTGTAGAGCCCGTCACCCCTAAGTTCAACCCTTGGTCAGCCTGCCCGATCACTTTTGATCGCAGGGATCACCTGACGAGTATCCGGCACGGAGGATTGGCTGCCTTGGTGCTAGACCCAATTATCGATGGATACCATCTCACCCAAGTCCTCATGGATGGCGGCAGTAGTCTTAATCTGATATATCAGGACACAATCCACAAAATGGGGATAGACCTGACAAGAATCAGCCAAAGCAATACTACCTTTGAAGGAGTAATACCAGGTCCAGAGGCCCACTGTACGGGCTCTCTAGTATTAGAGGTTGTATTCGGTTCTCCCGACAACTTCCGAAGTGAAAAGTTAACCTTCGACATCGCTCCATTCCGAAGCGGCTATCAAGCACTACTCGGAAGAACAGCTTTCGCTCGTTTTAATGCAGTACCGCATTACGCTTCTCTTAAGCTTAAGATGCCCGGTCCACGTGGCATCATCACAGTTAGCGGAAATATTGAGCGTTCCTTACGCGCGGAAGAAGGTGTGGCGGCTTTAGCAACCGAACACTAAACGGCCTCTCCAACCAGAATAAATGATCTGTCGTCAAGACCGCGGACACGGCTAGACGAGTCCGGCGCATCATTAGCCGTAACAGCTTAGATAAACCTGAGATTGGTTTGATGGATATACCCCTATAGGCGGTACCAGGGGCTTCCCGCATGTAAAAAGGACTACCGTTCGGCTCGACCTTACTCATCTTGAAATTTAATGGTTTATTAAGAATAACCAATTTTTCGCACGACAACTTTCACCTCAGTTCTTCTCTTTTACAGATGATAATCGTGCTAAACCCTTCCAGGATACGGCACAACGGAGACACAGGCGCAGACGTGCAGAAGGGCCCCGCTCAAAGGTTTCTTTTTAGATTAAGACCCTGTGTAAACCTTTTTTACTGTCTCTTGTTGCTTCACATCCTCCGGATACTCAGTATCACCGAGAGGGATGTTGACGTTATTGGCATTTCGCCACGTCAGAATAATGCACGTACCTGGACACTCGGGGTTCATTATCAAGGGCGTTACTCAGCCCGGTATATGTTATAAAGACCGAATACCTTAGGGAGTGTTCGGCGTCGCGAGTTTGGCCTTATATGCATCAGCTCCGAATCATGTCTTTGGTCAAATGTTGGGTTTGCCCGGCTCCCGCGTTTTGCTACCTTACGTTCCGCTCTATCGGCTAAGGTGGCACCGGGAGAACTACTGCGATTGTGCCCTGGTTCATCCGGATGAGCACCTCAGTAGAGAAAGCCGAAAACTGACTGTCATGATAAAGCGTGAGACTGGTCAACCACTCGATGACTTATTGGAATCTTCGGGATTCCTCCGCATTAACGAAGGACCGGTTTCCCCGGTCATGTACGTACGCGCACCGTATTCGGATAACTGCGGAAATACCAGGGGCTATATAGTAGCCCCACTGTCAAACTCCTATGGTTAAGTGAAAGTGTTAAAGCAATATAGTTCGATTGCCTCGTTCGCCGCGCTACCACCTCCTTAATGGACCAAGACGTTGGATCAAGTGTGAAGACGCGCTTTTGCGAACACCCCCGCATTATATGCGTGGGGGCTATATGCGTGGGGGCTGAAGCCGACGACTGCAAACTTTCAGGTTATATACATATATACATAAACGACCGCACAGGAGGCATAATAATACTTTCAGGCAAAAGTATAAACACATCCTTTATAATTCAAATAACATTGTTCTTACAATGGGGATACATGTCACTAGAACATGATACTCTTCGAGCACTGAGCCTCTATTAAACGAGTGCCTTCTAGGACTCTTCAAAATAGTGCTCGGCCGATACCCGGCCTACGGCCGAACTCTGGGTTGCAATAGCGGTGGCCTCCATCTCTGCCCAGTATGTCTTGACACGGGCAAGAGACATCCGCGCACCCTCTATGCACGCCGACCTCTTCATAGCGTCGATATGCAGCACAACACCAAGGAATCGTTGCACTAAGCCAAAATAACTATTCAACCTTGGTCCCTCCGGCCAAAGATGATCCACAACAGACCTCATGGCAAGCCCGGACAACCTATGGAGCTCGGCCCACTCGGCCATTTGCTCATTTAACAGCAGTGGACGCGCCGGAGCATTGAACTGTGACCAGAACAACTTTTCCACTTCGTGATCTTTTTGATCTTCGAAAAACTTGGTCGCATCAGCAACACTTACTGCCAAATCCAGGTACGCGTCCGCAGAACTCCATAATTGATCCAGAAGGGCATACTTAGGATCTCCGAACTTCGTCTGCAACAAAAAGGGCTTCCCAGCCGTGATATTTCCGGCTTGACGTAGCTCCTCCTTCGCCGCTGTAATGCCCACGATGCGGCTATATCTCCCACGTGTCGAGGCACGACTTAGAGGCATAACCTCATTGTAGGTATTGTCGCAAGAAGGGTCATCTTCACACAATCGCATGTAATGAACAAGAATGGGATAACGAGAGTTGGCTTACAATCGCCACTTCACACAAAACATAAATTAATTCATACATCATCCAAAATCCACACATAGACCGACTACGGTCAAATCCAAATGAAAAATAAGATAACCCCAAATGCTAGATCCCCGATCGTCCCAACTGGGCTCCACTATTGATCATCAGGAAACGAAACATAGTAACGACCACGTTCCTCGTCGAACTCCCACTTGAGCTCGGTTGCGTCATCTGCACTGGTATCGTCGGCACCTGCAACTGTTTTGGTAGAATCTGTGAGTCACGAGGACTCAGCAATCTCACACCCGCGAGATCAAGACTATTTAAGCTTATAGGAAAGGATGGTGTAATGAGGTGGATCTGCAGCAGGCACTAAGCATATATGGTGGCTAACTTACGCAAATGAGAGCGAGAAGAGAAACAACGCAACGGTCGCGAAGCTAGAAATGACCAAGAAGTGATCCTGAAACTACTTACGTTCATGCATAACTCAAACCGTGTTTACTTCCCGGGCTCCGCCGAAAAGAGACCATCACGGCTACACACACGGTTGATGTATTTTAAATTAAGTCAAGTGTCAAGTTCTCTACAACCGGACATTAACAAATTCCCATCTGCCTCATAACCGCGGGCACGGCTTTCAAAAGATAATATACCCTGCAGGGGTGTCCCAACTTAGCCCATTATAAGCTCTCACGGTCAACGAAGGATAAACCTTCTCCCGGGAAGATCCGATCAGTCTCGGAATCCCGGTTTACAAGACATTTCGACAATGGTAAAACAAGACCAGCAAGACCACCCGATTGTGCCGACAAATCCTGATAGGAGCTGCACATATCTCGTTCTCAGGGCACACCGTATAAGCGAAGCGTACAGGTACCAACGTAACCCAAGTTGCCAAGGGACGGTCCTGCACGGTGCTCTAGTTTGGACCAACACTCGGAGGAGCACTGGCCCGTGGGGTTAAAATAAAGATGACCCTCGGGCTCGCGAAAACCCAAGGGAAAAGGCTTAGGTGGCAAATGGTAAAAACCAAGGTTGGGCCTTGCTGGAGGAGTTTTATTCAAGGCGAACTGTCAAGGGGGTCCCATAAATCACCCAACCGCGTAAGGAACGCAAACTCAAGGAACATAATACCGGTATGACGGAAACTAGGGCGGCAAGAGTGGAACAAAACACCAGGCATAAGGCCGAGCCTTCCACCCTTTACCAAATATATAGATGCATTAATTAAATAAGAGATATAGTGATATTCCAAAATATCCATGTTCCAACATGGAACCAACTTCAACTTCACCTGCAACTAGCAACGCTATAAGAAGGGCTGAGCAAAAGCGGTAACTTAGCCAAACAACGGTTTGCTAGGAAAGGATGGTTAGAGGCTTGACATGGCAATATGAGAGGCATGATATAGCAAGTGGTAGGTAGCGCAGCATAGCAATAGAACGAACAACTAGCAAAGCAAAGATAGAAGTGATTTCGAGGGTATGGTCATCTTGCCTGCAAGATTCTCAGAGTTGTCGAAAGCTTGATCCTCGTAAGCGTACTCAACAGGTTCCTCGTTCACGAACTCGTCTCCCGGCTCTACCCACAGCAAGATCACAAGCAATGGAACCGCAATCAATCACGGGAAATGAACACGCAACATGATGCAATACATGCATGATATGCGAGATGTGATATGCGATGCATATGCGTGCTCCGGAAGAAAAAGGATGAATAAGGCAGTAACTTGGCAACCCAAGTATGCCACTGGAAAGATGAGATGATTTCAGTCGAAATCGATATAAAGATCACCGGAAACGGATGCATGGTTTGCAAATGGCAAGCAAAACAAGAATGACACGATTCTGCGATTAACAGCATGATAGCACTTAGAATACATGAAGTAACTATGCTACAGCATCCCAACATAGCAACAAAGCATATGACAGTGATCTACAGGAGATGATTGAAAAAAGATGAACACTAAGCTATGGCTAGATCACACAATAACAGGCCCAAACAAGCATGGCAAAAGTGCAAAAGATATCAGCTTCACAGACTTGGTGAAAATACTGAACATGGCTGAAACAGCATCAGGTAGCAATGTTCAGAGCAAGAAAAACACATGCTACAGGAACTTATCATAGCAAAACAAGGCATGGCATGAATCTACTAAATGCGTAGAACAAAAGTCCCTTACTGACCATGAGCCCAAAACGTACAGAACATATGATGGCACCCATGTAAACATAGCAAGTTTCGTTAACAGGTTTCAGACTTGGCAGAAAACAGAGCATGGCATAAACAGAATTATGAAGGCATCTTTGTGAGCTCGATTAACTCATCACAAAGCAACGCATGACAAAACAAGCATACCTAAAGAAAGAAGACATGTTCATGAAGCTAACCATGGCAAGAGCAAGTTCATAGCATGTATGGATCGACTACAACAACCTTGGCAAAATTGAATATCATGTTAACATTCTGGCAGGAACATTTTATAGCAAAAGTAGAGTAAGATTGAGACATGTTAGTGCACTCCATAATTGCAAACAGGGGCATGGATGGATAGAGCACAACTATATCTACAAAACAACCTTAGTGAACATACTCAAAAGAAGCATGGATCTCAGTGTAGACACATGGATACATGGCAACAAAATAACAGCAGTAACAGACTTGAAAACAGAAACATCACGAAGCCTAGTTTGCATGCTTGTGCTAGTCACCACATAGATCACAAAAATACATCGCATACACCTCTGTAAAGATGGCATGGCATAGATCAAAACACCTGTAGAGCTCATGCCCATAAGATGCACACATCAAATGCAACAAAAATAACAAAACATCAAGTTCTCATAATTAACAGCAGTAACCATCATATAGCACTCTTGCACCAGAGATTTGGGCATCAAGATGGACTCAAACGAGCATGGCACAATGGAACAAAATGAAGAGCATAACCTGATGAACATTTCGATATATCATGCACGCAAAACGGAGCAGTATGCAATGAGATATGCCATGATGAACAGAGCAATATATTGTGATAACTTCGGGACTTAGCAGAAAACGAGGGGGGAAAAGTCAACCTCGTCAGATCCAGATCCGGCGCGGAGATCGAGGTTCACCGGGGCGCTCGCCGGAGTTGGAGGAGGAGAGGGCGGCCGGCGAGGATCTGGCCGGAGCGGTTCGGGAGGAGGCGCCGGCGGGACGGGGAGGCGAAGGGGGCACGCCGGCTCGCGGGTCCCGGCGACCGTGGCGCGAGGGCGGCGCGACGAGGTGGCGGCGGTCGGCGGCGTACGGCGGAGGCGGCGACGGCGGTCGGCGGCGAGGGGCGGGCGCGATCGGGCGGCCTACGGGCTCGGGCGGGCCCGACTTGGGCTCGCCGGGCCGCAGGCGGTGGATGGTGGCGGTGACAGGTGGCGCGATCCGATTGGAACGGGCACGGCGGCGGAAACGTGCGGCGCGGGGCGGACGTGTCCGGCGGCGGAGAGGGAGCGGGTTAGGGTTTGATCCGCGCGAAAATCCGAGGGGGTTCACTTATTTATAGCTAGAGGGAGCTAGGAGACTCCAAATGGAGTGCGGTTTTCGCCCACACGATCGTGATCGAACGACCGAGAGCATGGAAGTGACTTAGAGGGGTTATTGGACTGTTTGGAGGGTTTTCTTGCTGCAACACACAAAAGGCCTTTGCGGTTACCCGGTTAACCGTTGGAGCGTCAAACGACCTTCAAATGGAACGAAACTTGACAGGTGGTCTACCGGTGGTATACCAAGGCCACTTGGCAAACTTCGGTCCATTCCGAGAACGTTTAACACCCTCTCACGAAAAGACACAAGAGGGGTGCGCCGGTGCATGTGGGAGTGTCGGATTGCAAAACGGACAACGGGGAAAATGCTCGGATGCATGAGACGAACACGTATGCAAATGAGATGCACATGATGACATGATATGAGATGCATGACATGAACAAAATGCAAAACGAAAGACAAAACCCAACCACGGAGGGAATATCATAACACATAGCCGAAAATGGCAAGAGTTGGAGTTACAAATATGGAAAGTTACATCCGAGGTGTTACAGCCGCTCTGATTTTAGAGCGGTTTTCCTTAGCTGCTACCATGGCTTTCTCCAGGTCCGCCGTCTTCGTTTGACTTTCCCTTTCGAGAAGCTCATAACGGTCGGCGGCGTCTTTCAGCTCAACAGCCATCTTGGCTATTTTCTCTTTGCTCTCGCAATGCGCAGCCTGTTCGGCTTTTAACTCTTCGACCGCCTTTAGGGCGGCCGCATCACTCCTTTTGGCTTGTTCCTTGGCTCGAGCAAGTTCCGCCCGAAGGGTCTCCACGGCGGCAGCTCCATCTGCAGTCACAACATATTATAGATACTAGCATTATGCCCCTCTTAATAAATGTTGACCATCGGAGAATACATACCCTGTGCCTCGTCAAGCCGCTTGTTTACAAGCACGATGTCGGCATCTGCCGCACCAAGTTGCCGCTTCAGTTCGGCAAACTCACCAGTCCGGCTAGCCACCGGACGTTCAGCCACCTGCACATGAAAGCAGCACGGTTATTACCTGGGACTATGATCCTCTATTTGCCGTCTTTTTCGACAGCAACCAGAGTCTCAGGGGCTAATATCTGCATAGGGCACACCTAGCATGTGCGGTACCGTCAAAATATATATATATATATATATATATATATTACTTTGTGTACCTCAAAGCCTCTCAGCAGGCTCATAAAAGCTTCATGCAACCCGCTTTCGGCGGATGAAATTCTCTCAACCACCGTACCCATTAGCGTATGATGCGCTTCTGAGATAGCCGCTTGCTCCAGAAGATTCATCAGTACGTCTAGTCGCGCACCGGACAGTCCCAGACTCTTTCTGTTGCTCCCCTCAGGAGCCGAATACTCCGGACTTCGGGTGGCCGAAGGGTTACCTTCTGGCCTTGGCGGATCAGGAGAAATCCTCTGTGACGACACCTCTGGGTCGCCCGCCTCATGAGGCAGGGAGGCATGGGGAGGTGTTTCGCTCTCCATCATCTCCGGAAGAAGATCCCCCGAAGACGAACTCTATCGAGAAGGGCTACGATCCGAACTACAAGACATACGCCTCGGTTATTGTCCTCAGAAGTAAAGCAGGATATATTTACTATAGAGTACTTTTGTTTACTTACATCTCGGTGGAGGGCTGGTCCCCTTGCGGGTACTGTGCGGTAAGGATGCCCTCCGGGGTAGGGCCCTCTGACAAAGGTTTCTTCCCTTGTTTGGAAACCATTGTTTCCAAGTCTTCAGAGGCGGCCCTCTTCCTTCCTTGGGGAGAGGGGATTTTAGACCCCTCTCCCTGGTTATCCTCATTCACGGAGGCACTAATTCCCCCAGTTTGGATGAATAATGAGTGAGGCCCGCTTTCGGCTTCTTTATTCCTCCCTTTATCTTCCCCTGATGGTGCTTGATAAGGCGCGAGCTCAAGCATTCTAGCCAGTACTGGATCCATTGAGCCTTCGGGAAGGGGGGCCAAACACCTGATCATCTTCGCCTTTTTTATCCAGCCCTGGTCAAAAGGCGACTTTTCAGAATGATGTTGTGGTAAATTAAGAGACAACGTGTTCGGCCGCGGAATTACTTACTTGGGTGTCTGGACGATTGCAGTTCAGACCCGCATCCTCGATGGTGTCCGGACACTTTATTCGTGATCCGAAGAACAATCCATACATCTCTTCGAGCGTCGCGCCGAAGAATTGCTGAATAGTTCGCGGTCCTTCCGGGTTGAACTCCCACATACGGAGAGGTCGACGTTGGCATGGCAGGACCCGACGATCTAGCATGACTTGCATTACCTTGACAAGGCTGACATCTCCCTTGAAGATATCTCGGATGCGGCTCTGCAATGTCGGCACATCATTAGCTGGCCCCCAGTCCAGCCCTTTGTTGACCCATGACGCCAATTGTGGCGGGGGGCCCGGACGGAAGGCGGGGGCAGCTACCCACTTAGCACTTCGGGGAGCGGTGATGTAAAACCACTCCCGCTGCCATAGCTTGGATGTCTCCGGGGAGGAACCCTTTGGCCATGGAGCATCAGCGCCTTTGCTTATTATGGCGCCTCCGCACTCTATGTGTCGCCCCTCAATCATCTTCGGCTTCGCATTGAAGGTCTTGAGCCATAAGCCGAAGTGTGGGGTAATGCGGAGGAAGGCTTCACACACGACGATGAACGACGAGATGTGAAGGATGGAATCCGGAGCCAGATCATGGAAATCGAGCCCGTAGTAGAACATAAGCCCTCTGGAAAGGGATCAAGACTAAAGCCTAGCCCTCGGAGGAAGTGGGAAATAAATACGACACTCTCGTTGGGTTCGGGAGTGGGGATGACCTGCCCTCGAGCAGGCAGCATGTGTGAGATTTCGGCGGTCAGATACCTGGCTTCTCTTAGCTTCTTGATGTCCTCCTCTGTCACAGAGGAGGGCATCCACCAACCTTGAAGGTTGGATCCGGACATGATTGAAGGTCCGAAGCGCCTAGCCTGAGCCTTGGGTGTTGGAACTCGAGGTGGGGGAAGGATTCGATTGATCGCGAGAAGAAAAGGACAGGCCTTGGCCCCTTTATAAAGAGGGTGAATATCAAGCGTCCTCCGCGTGGCCGTTTGGGACTTGTCTAAAATCAAGGGGTCATACCAACAGGCACGATTGGGTTACCCACACCCGTATTGATGAGAATCCCATGAAAAGGGGAACACGATCTCTGCTTCGACAAGACGTGCCAGTAAAAACCGCCTCGCAACACGTGCAGTGGCAGGCTCGAAAAAACGGTTCGTCATGAGCAGATCACGGCAGTACGTCACGTTATGAAAAGCTGTCAGCAGATTAGATTTGTGGAAATATTATTCTCTCTACGGTGGTATGTGGAATTTGTTTTGCAGAGCCGGACACTATCCTTGTGTTCAAAATCTTCTATGGAGTATTCGGAGAAGGAACCCGCCTTGCAATGCCGAAGACAATCTGCGCACCGGACTCATCGTCATTGAAGCCTGGTTCAGGGGCTACTGAGGGAGTCCTGGATTAGGGGGTCCTCGGACAACCGGACTATATACTTTAGCCGGACTGTTGGACTATGAAGATACAAGATTGAAGACTTCGTCCCGTGTTCGGATGGGACTCTCCTTGGCGTGGAAGGCAAGCTTGGCAATAAGGATATGTAGATCTCCTCCCTTGTAACCGACTCTGTGTAACCCTAGCCCCCTCCGGTGTCTATATAAACCGGAGGGTTTAGTCCGTAGGATAACAACAATCATACCATAGGCTAGCTTCTAGGGTTTAGCCTCTACGATCTCGTGGTAGATCAACTCTTGTAATACTCATATCATCAAGATCAATCAAGCAGGAAGTAGGGTATTACCTCCATCGAGAGGGCCCGAACCTGGGTAAACATCGTGTCCTCCACCTCCTGTTACCATCCGCCTTAGACGCACAGTTCGGGACCCCCTACCCGAGATCCGCCGGTTTTGACACCGACACGAGTTTCATGATTCGGTCGCACCGAGTTTGGTAAATTGTGTGTAACGGTAAGATTTTGTGTGGAGGGTATATATACCCCTCCACCCACACTTCATTCATGGAGAGAGCCATGAGAACATGCCTACACTTCCAACATACATTTTCTGAGAGAGAACCACCTACACTTGTGTTGAGGTCAAGATATTCCATTCCAACCACATGAATCTTGATCTCTAGCCTACCCCAAGTTGCTTTCCACTCAAATCTTCTTTCCACCAAATCCAAATCCTGTGAGAGAGAGTTGAGTGTTGGGGAGACTATCATTTGAAGCACAAGAGCAAGGAGTTCATCATCAATACACCATTTGTTACCTCTTGGAGAGCGGTGTCTCCTAGATTGGCTAGGTGTCACTTGGGAGCCTCCGTCAAGATTGTGGAGTTGAACCAAGGAGTTTGTAAGGGCAAGGATATCGCCTACTTCGTGAAGATCTACTCGAGTGAGGCAAGTCCTTCGTGGGCGACGGCCATGGTGGGATAGACAAGGTTGCTTCTTTGTGGACCCTTCATGGGTGGAGCCCTCCGTGGACTCGCGCAACCGTTACCCTTCGTGGGTTGAAGTCTCCATCAACGTGGATGTACGATAGCACCACCTATCGGAACCACGGATAAAAAATCTCCGTGTCAACATTGCGTTTGCTCTCTCAAACTCCTACCTTTACCTTCATATGCAATTGTTTTACTTTCCACTGATATACTCTTAGAATTGCATGTGTAGGTTGATTGCTTGACTTGTGCAAAGTTGCTAAAATCTGCCAAGAACTAAAATTGGGAAAAGGATAGATTTTTATTTGGTCAAGTAGTCTAATCACCCCCCTCTAGACATACTTTCGATCCTACAGTGTGATTAGGCAACGGAATGGAAACGGTTCAACTAAACAAGATGTGTGTGATACGCGGCAAATAGGTTCGTAATCAGAAATGTGTGCGAAGACCAATAATGACACAGACGATTGCTGCTAATAAGCCGTGTGATTTGCTCTGTCTACAGAAGAATAACATGTATGTGTATATATATATATATATAACTGAAATAAACATCCAATTACATAAGTGACTATACAAATCATTTGCACACACCTCAATAAACAATTGCATGCAATCTAAACTAGGAGAAACGATCGTCTAGTCATCTACTTCTTGTGACGCTCCCGCCACTGCTCTATGGCTCGATCCCTCGTCTGGGGCAGGAAGAAGACACTCTCTCATGTCAACGATCCGCATGTACATCTCGTAGCTTGTGTACGCGTACTTGACGTATTGTTCATCCAGTCTCTCTTGCCAGACACTGTGCCAGGCGTTCTTGTCCTTCTTGCTCTCATCCTTCATCTTCATGTAGTAGGGGTCGATGATGGCCGAGGCGAGGCCAACCAGGGAGTTCTGTTTGTTGTTATCGGTGCCCCAGACCTTGTAGTGTTCCTGGATGTTGACAAGTTCTTGCATTTCAAGCCCGAAACCTTGAGCGCTTTTAGATCGTTGGTGGTGTCCACCGTAGCAAAACTTTAGTTGGAGCTGTTGATAAACCTGGAGAAACACTCGCAAGGCCTTGTGGCTAGGTGGTAGTGGTAGACAAGGACGTCATGTCGCACGCACAACTGGGCAATGACAACCTTCTGATCATGCCCAGCACGACCGATGGTGTACTCGAGGTAGAAGCCGATCACTTGGTACTTGTCCTCGACAAGCAACTGCTCCATAGTTTGGATGGAGCTCTCCACCGAGACCGGATCGTTCGTGTACACCACCGAGAGGGCCTTCCCCCTCACATGGGTGTCCACTACGTGATGCGTGGTGAACTGCCCGCCATTGTCGTCGGCGGCCGCTGGAGCGCCATTGGAACCGCTGGATGTCCTCTCTGTATGTGTCATCATGGGTGTGGTTATTGTGTCGTGTGGCGCGAGAGATGAAGGTAAATGGCCGCTGGAATAAATGGGGGCTGGGCGGCCTGGATTCTTGGCGCGTCCGCATGGCAGCTTTTGCAGCGGGTAACTGCATCATCACGCCGCGCCCAATGCAACCGCATGCACACGAACGTGCGTGATCGTGCGCCGGCCCCAAACACTGGCAGCGCGTGTGGAGGGATGAGGGCAGAGCGCCCAGAGGGACGCGATAGTGGAGCGCGCGCGGCGGGACGCCAGCAGAGCGCGGCGCGGCCACCTCAACCGCAAGCAACCACACACATAGAGCATTTGAACATGCAGGAATTGGTCGCCTACAAGCCTACCGAGTCGCGTCGCTGCATAGAGAGCGGCCGTGTGCTACTACCTCCGTCTTGGTATATTAGTACCCTTTATATTCCGTGCCACACTTTGCCCTTAAATTTAACCAACAAAATGTTAATGCATGTTATAAAAATTATATAATTGGAAACTATGTTCAAATACGAATCCAACGATATAATCTTTGGCGACATGCATTCGTATTTTATTAGTTAAATCCTACTTATAAACGAGGACGGGGGTATAGTAGGTAATTAAATTGCAAACATTTTTTTGTTAACCGTATGTGTACGTGGCCTTTCGTCCTCCTCTCGCACGTCTTGTCACCCCGCTGTCGCA
This sequence comes from Triticum aestivum, assembly GCF_018294505.1. Lineage (NCBI taxonomy): Eukaryota > Viridiplantae > Streptophyta > Magnoliopsida > Poales > Poaceae > Triticum > Triticum aestivum. The sequence goes on along the minus strand of NC_057811.1, from coordinate 332,827,242 downwards.
GATGGCTTACAACGCAAGCTTGTGCAGCGCGTGGGGGCGTTCTTTTGGCCAAACGGTGGCTCGAAGTGGCGCTAATGAATCGTCGGTGAGCCCGTTCCCATGCAACCTCGCAGGTTCCCGCGCAAGCTTCCCGCCCGACTCGGTGAAATCCCCCAAAATCCCAATGCTTACCGGCCTGCTATATAAACCCTCACGGCCGGTGAGTCATGGGTCGCATTTTCCCCTCCCTCCCTGTAGCTTATCTCATCTTCTTCTCCCACAATCGCCAATGGCACCGGTCCGTCGCCGTCGCTCAGCCACTCCGCCATCATCAGAGGACAGCTCCAGCTGGGAGGCTACACCGCGGCGGCGGCGTAGTCCCTGGCAGTGTAGTGCGAGTGGCGTCCCTGTTGGGTGTGCGTGGAACACCCACCACACGCTCCACCGCCGCTGCCCATCGGCAGCTGTTGCCGGCTGCCGTTGCCGCCACCCCTCCGTCTGCCGCTGTGGCCGCCACACCATCATCGAAAGCCAGGGCCATCGCCCGCTCCGCCGCCGCAGCCCGAAGGCGGGAGGTGGCCGTTGTGGCTGCCACCCCACTGTCGGCCACCGTGGCCATCACCCGCTCCGCCGCGCGGCCCGAACGCGGGAGGTGGTGGTGGTGGTCACCACCCCATCGTCGGCCGCCATGGCTGCCAGCCCACCATCGACCGCCATGGCTGCCAGCCCACCATCGACCGCTGGGGTCATCACCCGCTCCGCCACCGCCGCCCGAAGGCGGGAGGCGGAGGTGGAGGCACGCACGCGCGTTAGCAACCTTGCGCGCTACACCAAGTTCCTGCAGGAGGAGGTGGAGCGCCTCGTCGAGCAAGCAAAGAGCCTTACTGCCGCCATGGCCGCATCACACGCCACCGTAGAGGTGAGGAATCAGGAGATCTACGAGGAGAACCACCGCTTCAAGAGGGGTCGTCTGGAGCGACAGAGGGCGTTCGAGGTGAGCGTCACTGAAGGTGCAGCAACGGCTGGCACCGTATTGCAGTTGTCCAGCTCACCGGTAGGCTCCTCCTCCTCTGCCTCTTACTAAGCGCGCTCGGCAGAGGAGAGGCTGCCGGAAGTAGTACAAAGCCCCTCAGTAGTAGTAGTATTTAGGGGCTATTTTGTTCAGTACATCTGACTATAGATGTGGTGAAACTGTACAACGTACTTAAAAATAGCTAGTATATATATAGTTGAACTAGCTATTTCAGTACGTGGTTGGCAACAATTGGGGAAAAGTTTGGTCGGTTCAACCGTCGAGTTGAACTGTTTGTATAAAGAACGACTGCTTAATCTATGGATGAAATCTATGCTTAATTACTGAATTTTAGTTGCAAAAATTAGATAGTGCTAGTGATTTTTAGCTGCATATTTTGACAAATAGCAGTGTTACAAGGTTGACAAATCGCAGTATTACTAGATCAACAAATGTCAATCTTGCCAGTTTGACAAATGGCAATATACCCAATATGACAGATGCAAATATTACCAAATTGTACGTACGTTGTTGCACACGATTCATCCAAACCAACCGTTTGCGTTGAAGGGATGTACAAATCCTGCTCGGCGCATTTTCTCTTGGCTTAGTGTCGTGGAATTGTCACGGCCGATGTCCTCGTGTTAGGACTTAGTCGTGGAGCCATCGCTGCTAGGAAGCTTAAAGGGGTTAAACGGGACAAGGAACACGAGGGTTATACTGGTTCGGCCCCTTACGGTGAAGGTAAAAGCCTATGTCCAGTTGAGGTGGTATTGCTTAGGGTTTCGATGACCAGGGAGCTTAATCGCTATGCCCGGTTCTCGATCTGTTCTCTCCCTTTGAAAGAAAATCTTCCGGCTTCTACTTGTGCGAAAGTTATAACCCGCCGTGACATCATCTTCTGGATTCTTGGTAACCCGCCGTGACGTCATCTTCTGGATTCTTGGTAACCCGCCGTGACGTCATCTTCTGGATTCCTGGTAACCCGCCATGACGTCATCTTCCATTAAGTTCATTTTTTATTCTGTCATATCTCAACGGATCTTATCTTTAATGGCTATCCCGAAAATCGAGGCGTTTTCGTGGCAAGATAATCACGTCGTGGCCTCCTCGTTTCTTGCGCCCATTCATCAGCCATGCCTTATAAATAGGCCCGGCCCATAAGACTTCATTCACTTCCTCTCCTCCATCGTCTTCCTCCTCTGACGCCCGAGAGCTCGAGCTCCACCGCCGCCGCCACGCCTCTCGTCTTCATCAACCTCGGCCGCTGCATCACCCTGAGTCGGTCCAGAGAAAACGGCGGCGACCTCCGCATCCCATCAACGCCAGTAAGTCCTTGCCACTCCATACAGTAGATCCGCATTAGGGTTCTTGTCGTTCTCCCCTGTTCTTCGCAGTTTGTCGCCATTTCTTTACAGTTCTTCCTACACGGCCCCCTTGGATCCAGAAACCATATAGAGCTTGTGCGGCTGTGGTTTCGCACCCATTTTCAACAGTAGCATGTCCCCTTTACTTGCAAAGATATCTTCTTAGAGCTCATGAACTTCTCTGTATCAGCTTTCTAGGTCTAGAAATTTTTTCTTTCTAGACGATCGTTTGATCCAAAATAATCACTACGATCTGTGAAACTTGTTTGTGCCACACTTAGTCAAAAATTGCATCTGTTAGCTATGGCGGCTCATATCTCCGGCTTAAAAGAGGCCATGCGCTGTGAAATTTCTGGCTCATTGGTGACAGAGTTTTAAACAACTTGAATTATTCATGATGCCCACAACGGCTTAGATAACCCGACACAATTAGCCATATGTCATTAGGCCCCTTCATAAGCCGCCAACTTGAATACTGAACTGTAATCTTCCTCCGGCTTATATTTGAACTGGACATTTCCCTTTGTCATAGGCTTTCGTCTTTCACAATGCCGCCGAAGGCTCCCAAGGCACCCATTACGTGCAACTGGATGAGATCCAATGTTACTGATGATACTTTAGCTGATTTCGTGAAGACGGGTTATCTGCCTAAGAAGGAGGTCATGTCTTATCGTGCCCCTGACCCGTCCGAAGAAAGACCTCAACCAAGAGATGGAGAGGTTGTGATATTTGCTGATCACATGAGCCGGAGCTTTGCTCCTCCCGGCTCAAAATTCTTTAGAGACGTTCTGAACTTTTTCGATCTGCGACCTCAAGACATTGGACCCAATTCCGTGTCGAACATTTGCAACTTTCAAGTGTTTTGTGAGGTATACCTTAGAGAGGAACCCAGTCTGCTACTCTTTAGGGAGTTATTTTATTTGAACCGCCAGAATGAATGTGCCAACGGGCCTAGTTTGGAACTTGGTGGAATCTCCATTCAACGACGGAGAGATTGCCTCTTTCCTTATGCTGAGCCGCCAAGCCACCCAAAGGACTGGAACCAGACATGGTTCTACTGCCAAGATACCTCTCCGGCTGACGAGAACCCTCTGCCCGGCTTTCGTGCCCTGCGTCTGGAGCCAAATCACCCCCTGCCAGACAAACTATCTCAAGCTGAGCGTCAACCACTGATCCCCACCATTAACAAGATTAAGGCTCTTCTGGGAAATGGACTTAACGGCATCGATCTGGTCCGGGTCTGGATTTCTTGGCGGGTGATTCCCTTGAGCCGCCACCCCGGCTTAATGTGTGATTACACGGGCCGGAAGGATGACCCTCTGCGGCACAGCCCCAACGACCTACCTGAGGACGTTGTTGACGATATGACCAAGTCCCTCTTGAACGAGAGCTTAGCATACTGCGGGAGGACCGACTTAAGCCCCTTCTGCCAAGCTAACCCGGCTCCGGCGGTAAGCTACCAATCTGAGCACTTTACTTTCCATCTTAATAATTTTCGTTTTAACTTCAAGGAAACCTTTGTTGCATTTTTTCAGGCTAATGACAAGTTCTGGAAGGTCAAGTATGACCATGAGGCTGCTAAAAAAGCCAGGAAGGCTAAAAAAGCCGCTAGGAGAGCCGCTCCCCGCAAGAAGGGGAGTAAGCCTAGCGCCTCAGAGCTGCTTCAGTTGGATGATAGCTCCGAGTCAGAGGTAATCCTTGATTCTTTAGGCTCTTCTTTTGTTTTTCGTCTGTTTTTAACCACCTTATTGACACTGATTATCAGCAGGATGATACTGGAGCGAGTAACCCGGTGATTGAAGAGGTAACTATACTTTCCTCTGACTCGGACCCCTTGCAAAGGCTGAAAGTCCGAAGAGTAACCCGGAAAGTAAGATTTTCGCATCCCTTAGCTTATCAAGATCCTCAAATTCTTTTGAAGCAACAGATTCATGAGAGCCGGAGGCAAACCCGGGCCAGCAAGGATGCATACCTCTCCTCCGGCTTACCCGAAGCATCAAGAAAGCGCCGGACTGAGGTTATCTCCAACTTATACCCCTTTCATCCTTTAGCGGGCGTCACTCGTCAACCACTCAATTCATCTGATTCGAACTATCAGGAAACATCACCTTCCTCCAGTGACTCCATGCAATCTAACTTGCCGGCTTTCAAGACCGCACCCGGGTAATGATAATCATCTCATTTTGTGCTTATCTTACTTATGTTTTTTGTACTAACCTTTTGACTTTCAGTGCCCAAGCCAAGCTCAGCAAGAGGGCCAAGAAAAATAAACCGGTCGAAGAGCCGGACTTAACTGAACCCAATGCCTCTGCCTCTGAGCCGCCATCTGCACCAGCTCCGGAAACCGCCGCCTCAACTGAAACCATGGCGGGTTCTGACAACCCAGAGATTCCCAGCTCAGCTCATCCGGCCGATGACCCGGATGTGGTGATTACCCGGACTGAATATGTTGAGCCGGGAAGACCCACTGTGCTGGCCAGATGCTCTGCCAAAGAAGAACTGCTGGAGCGCCGCAGGGCTAGACTGGAGATCACTGACTATGCTAACTTGAGCATTGGAGACATTGTTTCTGGTTACATTGGTCAAGTGCACAACAGCCAGGACCTAGAGATTGATATGGTGAAGCAGATACAGCAAAAATCTAAGGTACAACTCTCTTGCTTACTCCATAGTCATCCTTACCATACTAGCCCCCAAGTCTATTACTTATGATAGAATATGTTGTAGACTTAACTTCCGGCTTACCTTCATGAACCGGCAATTGTAAATAGAATCTTTCAGCATACATTAGCCCCCAAGTGCCAAGTGTCTTTGCTTGCAAAGTGCTTGGGACTTTAATGTTGCATAATAATCACTCACACTGTAACCCGGAATTTGTACAGGCTGCCTGCAAGAAATTTGAATCTGAAATCTCTGAGCTGAAGAACCGCCTGAAGACTCAGGAAACTGAGACCCGGAAGGCCAATGCCAAATTTGAGTTCAGTGTTGCTGCACAAGAAAAACTGAAGAAGAAATTTGAAACAGAAAGAAAGACTTGGGCCGAGGAGAAGACTGCCTTGCTCAGCCGGGCCGAACAAGCAGAGGCTGCTCTGACTGAGAGAACCGCCGAACTCTCCGGCTTAAAACGCCATGTGTCACAGATGGTCTCCGCAATCTTTGGTAAGTCATTCTGCAAGTTTTTTAACAAGGTTACATTCCTTATGTCTCATAAGTCCCACCATTGCCATCAGCTTACCTGGCTTTATTATACAGGTCCAGAAGCTCCAACCTTAATCAGAATGTTCTGACCAAGCTGAAGGCTGTTTACACCTTGGTGGAGCAACTCTACACCGGGTCACAGCGTGCTTTAGCCGTTGTGGCTCTGTCCAATGAGGTTCCGACTCACCTGGCGGACGTACTCAGGCGGCTTGCCATTCTTCCTCAGCGCTTCCAAGAGCTAAGACGGGCCTCTGCAAGAGCCGGAGCTATAGCTGCTTTGAGCCGGGCCAAGGCTTTTCTCCCGGAGCTAGACCCGGCCGACATCGCTCTTGGATACCCCAGCCTGAAGGAAGATGGCACCCCCTTTGACCAGAAAGATTTCGCTGCCTGTGTGAAGAGCGTGCGCCCGGTGGCCACCCTGATTGGGAATGACACCGACCTTACCAAGTATCAGCCGGGCTATGACACGGAGAATCAGAGGATCCCCGCTCCACGCTATGAAGCAATCAGCTTGATCCCTCTGACTCGTAAGCATACCTTCGCCCCAGAAGTTGACCTGGCCGGGTTAATTGATGACGAGGCTCAATTTGAAGCTTTGAGCAGCATTGACTGGAAATCATCAACCTTCCAGGTCATGGAATTAGCCGGAGGAGCGGAGAGGGATGAGCCGGAAGCTTCGACCCAACAAGCACCTTGATTTTTAGGTGGCTCATGGCTACACCTTAAAACAATGCCTCACCTTTTGGACTCGGGGAGTCTTGTAATAGAGTAGGACGAACACTTAATTTTGTCGTGCCATCGTGCACGTGTTGAATGCTTAACTCCATTTAAGCTGCTTCTTCATATTCCTCCGGGTTATAATTGATCATTTATTTTCCTTAAGCTTGAAGAACTGTCTTTAATTGTTCTGCATAGAAAAATAAATCACAAGTCTCTAGGCGGCTTACCGCATGGAGAGTCATATATCTTACACTTAACCCGGAACATAACCAAGGTCATAAAAGACTGGCTCTCAACCATATCTTCAGGATAACCACAATAGCCTACCTGCAAACTTTGCAAGTATATGTCCGGTTTATGTAACCCAAATAATGAGGTTGAGAACTCAACTCCGGTTCACCAGCATTGATAATGCTTTATTGTGTGCTAGCAACATTGTTAATCAAAGTTAAGCCGGTGGAGCAAGAACCGCCCTTGCCCACTGTTGATATGATCAAAACAACTTGTTGTAAACAAAAAAGGTCAAAACTTAAGGGCTTCTGATTCGAATACGACCGGAGAACCGTCCCAAAGGGGTTAAGCTAAGATTCGAATGCGATCATATAGCCCCCAGTGGTGTTGGCGTTGCCGATCAAGAGGGTACCGACAGCTATGTTCTCTTTGGTTCGAATACGACCTATGTGTGAACAGGAAGCCCCCAAATGACCTTGAGAGTTGTTTAACGACGCTGATTCGAATACGATCCACGTCGGTTCCCAAAGGGGGTTGATCTATGATTCAAATATGATCAAGAAAAAACTCCCCAATGAGCTCGGCAATTTGCCAATCAAATGGGTATCGACAGCTATGTTCTCTTTGGTTCGAATACGACATATGTTTGAACAGGAAGCCCCCAAGTGATCATATTGTTAACGGCTAGATTCGAATACGATCATAAGCCGGATCCACCTCCAAGTGACCATATAATGTTGTAATGGAAATAACACATTTACCTTTAGAGGAGAAAAGGATAGAGGTCCTGCTTTATTATTTATCATAATATATACATGGCTATAGAAATATGTACATTATGAGAGCCGGTGGCTCAAGTGTAATAAGGCCGAAGCTGGGCTATGTTCCACGGCCGACGGGTCTCTTCCTCCGACTTGCGTGAATCTTTGTGCTCCCGAACATCGATAAGGTAGTATGACCCGTTGTGCAAGTTCTTGCTGACCACAAAGGGTCCTTCCCAAGGCGGGGATAACTTGTGTGCATCTGTTTGATCTTGGATGAGCCGGAGCACCAGATCACCTTCCTGGAAGACCCGGGACTTAACCCGGCGGCTGTGATAACGGCGCAGGTCTTGTTGGTAAATCGTCGAGCGAGCCGCTGCCACATCACGATGTTCGTCCAACAAGTCAAGAGCATCTTGGCGCGCCCGCTCATTATCCGCCTCAACATAAGCCGCCACTCGAGGCGAGTCATGACAGATGTCGCTAGGGAGGACTGCTTCCGCTCCATAAACCATGAAGAAAGGCGTGTAACCCGTAGATCTGTTAGGAGTAGTATTGATGCTCCATAACACGGAGGGTAACTCCTCCACCCAACAACCCGGCGTCCGTTGCAAAGGGACCAAAAGCCGGGGCTTGATGCCCTTCAAAATCTCCTGATTAGCCCTCTCAGCCTGACCATTGGATTGAGGGTGAGCCACTGATGAAACATCAAGTCGAATATGCTCTCGTTGACAAAACTCCTCCATGGCGCCCTTAGACAGATTGGTACCATTGTCAGTTATAATGCTGTGTGGAAAACCGAAGCGAAATATCACCCTTTTCATGAACTGAACCGCTGTGGCCGCGTCACACTTGCTAACTGGCTCTGCCTCAACCCACTTTGTGAACTTGTCAACTGCCACCAAGAGGTGGGTCTTCTTATCCTTGGACCTTTTAAAAGGCCCAACCATATCAAGCCCCCAGACCGCAAATGGCCAAGTAATTGGAATCATCCTCAGCTCCTGAGCCGGCACATGAGCCCGTCGCGAGAACCTCTGACAACCGTCACATTTACTGACCAAGTCCTTCGCATCAGCATGAGCCGTCAGCCAATAAAAACCATGACGAAAAGCCTTGGCCACAAGGGATTTTGAGCCGGCATGATGGCCACAATCCCCCTCGGGAATCTCACGCAAAATTTCTTGACCTTCCTCAGGGGAAACACAACGCTGGAAAGTTCCAGTGACACTGCGACGATGCAGCTCGCCATTGATAATTATCATTGACTTAGACCGCCGGGTTATTTGTCTGGCCAAAGTTTCATCCTCAGGCAATTCTCCCCGGGTCATGTAAGCCAAGTATGGTATTGTCCAGTCTGGGGTAACGTGGAGAGCCGCCACTAACTGTGCCTCCGGGTAAGGGATAGCCAAGTCTTCCTCTGTAGGCAATTTAACAGAAGGGTTATGCAAAATGTCCAAGAAAGTATTAGGCGGCACCGGCTTTCGCTGAGAGCCCAGCCGGCTTAATGCATCAGCCGCCTCGTTCTTCCTGCGATCAATGTGCTCTACTTGGTAACCCTGAAAGTGTCCAGCAATGGCATCAACTTCACGGCGATAAGCCGCCATGAGAGGGTCCTTGGAATCCCACTTGCCTGACACTTGCTGAGCCACTAAATCTGAGTCGCCGAAGCACCTTACCCGGCTCAAGCTCATCTCCTTAGCCATCCGAAGACCATGGAGCAAGGCCTCGTACTCAGCCGCATTGTTAGTACAGGGAAACATCAACCGTAGCACATAACGAAACTTGTCACCTCGAGGGGAAGTTAATACAACTCCAGCCCCCGAGCCCTCCAACTGCCTAGACCCGTCGAAGTGAATAGTCCAGTATGTATTATCCGGTTTCTCTTCAGGCACCTGCAGCTCTGTCCAATCGTTGATGAAATCCACCAATGCTTGAGATTTGACAGCAGTGCGTGGCACATATTTCAGACCATGAGGCCCAAGCTCTATAGCCCACTTAGCCACTCTTCCTGTGGCTTCTCTGTTTTGGATGATATCTCCTAGGGGAGCAGAACTAACCACAGTGATGGGGTGACCCTGGAAATAATGCTTAAGCTTCCGGCTTGCCATGAACACACCATAAACAAGCTTCTGCCAATGTGGATACCGCTGTTTGGACTCAATGAGTACCTCGCTGACGTAGTAAACCGGCCGCTGAACCGGATACTCCTTACCCTCTTCCTTGCGCTCCACCACCACAGCCACACTGACGGCTCGTGTGTTAGCGGCTACATACAGTAATAAGGGCTCCTTGTCAACCGGAGCAGCAAGAACTGGGGGCTCAGCCAGCTGTCTCTTCAAATCCTCAAAGGCAGCATTAGCAGCATCATTCCAGACAAAGTCATCTGTTTTCTTCATCAACTGGTACAGTGGCATGGCCTTTTCACCCAAACGGCTTATAAACCGGCTCAAAGCAGCGATGCGGCCCGCCAGACGCTGGACGTCGTTTATGCACGCCGGTTTAGCCAGAGAGGTGATTGCCTTGATCTTTTCCGGGTTAGCTTCAATGCCTCTTTGAGAAACCAGGAAACCCAAGAGCTTGCCTGCGGGAACACCAAAAACACACTTGGCCGGGTTAAGCATCATCTTGTAAACCCGGAGATTATCAAAGGTTTCTCTAAGATCATCTACCAGGGTCTCCTTCTCCCTGGACTTAACCACGATATCATCCACATAGGCATGAACATTGCGCCCAATCTGGTTATGAAGACAATTCTGCACACAACGCTGATAAGTCGCCTGTGCACTCTTGAGTCCAAAAGGCATAGACACATAACAGAAGGCTCCAAAGGGAGTGATGAACGCCGTCTTCTCCTGGTCCTTAACTGCCATTTTAATCTGATGGTATCCAGAATAAGCATCCAAAAAACTTAAGCGCTCACAACCCGCCGTAGCATCAATGATTTGATCAATACGGGGGAGAGCAAAAGGATCAGCCGGACAAGCCTTGTTTAAGTCCGTGTAGTCCACACACATCCGCCAGGTGCCGTTCTTCTTGAGCACGAGTACCGGGTTAGCTAACCATTCTGGATGAAAGACTTCAACAATAAACCCGGCCGCCAAGAGCCGGGCCACCTCCTCACCAATGGCTTTCCGCCTCTCCTCATTAAACCGCCGAAGGAATTGCCTGACCGGCTTAAATTTCGGATCAATATTGAGAGTGTGCTCAGCGAGTTCTCTAGGTACACCTGGCATGTCAGAAGGTTTCCATGCAAAAATGTCCCTGTTCTCACGGATGAACTCGATGAGCGCGCCTTCCTATTTCGGATCCAGATTGGCACTGATGCTAAACTGCTGAGATGAGTCACCTGGAACGAAGTCAACAAGTTTAGTCTCATCAGCTGACTTAAATTTCATTGCCGGCTCATGCTCCGTGGTCGGCTTTTTCAAAGATGTCATATCTGCCGGGTCAACATTATCCTTATAAAACTTCAACTCCTCTGCTGCACAAACAGATTCTGCATAAGCCGCGTCACCTTCCTCACACTCCAAGGCTATCTTTCGGCTGCCATGAACCGTAATGGTCCCATTGTGACCCGGCATCTTGAGCTGCAAATACACGTAACACGGCCGTGCCATGAACTTGGCGTAAGCCGGCCGCCCAAATAAAGCATGATACGGACTTCTTATCTTAACCACCTCAAAGGTTAATTTTTCCGCCCTGTAGTTGTACTCATCTCCAAAAGCCACTTCCAGCTCGATCTTACCAACTGGATATGCCGACTTACCAGGCACCACACCATGGAAAACAGTATTGGACTGGCTGAGGTTCTTATCAATCAACCCCATACGACGGAAGGTCTCATAATAGAGGATGTTGATGCTGCTGCCTCCGTCCATGAGCACTTTAGTGAATTTATATCCCCCCACCTGAGGAGCCACCACCAGAGCCAGGTGACCCGGATTATCAACCCGGGGAGGGTGATCTTCCCTACTCCACACAATAGGCTGTTCAGACCATCTTAAATAGCGTGGAACCGCCGGCTCAACAGCATTCACAACCCTTTTGTGAAGCTTCTGATCTCGCTTGCACAGACTGGTGGTAAACACATGATACTGTCCTCCATTGAGCTGCTTTGGATTGGTCTGGTATCCCCCTGCTGCTGCTGCTGATGACCCTGGCCGGACTGCTGGTTAAAGCCCCCTTGAACATTCTGAGAATTGGAAATTGAGCCGCCGCTCGGGCCATGGAAGCCGCCGGCGCCTGAACCGCCGCCCGGGCCATTATTGCCATTGAAGGCATTGGAATTTTTGAAGGCCTTCATGATTGCGCAGTCTTTCCATAGATGAGTGGCCGGCTTTTCCCTAGAGCCATGCCTTGGACAAGGCTCATTCAACAACTGCTCAAGCGTCGGGCCTGACCCGCCGGCGCGGGGAGGCAGTCTCCCCTTGCGCCGGTGGTTATTACCCTGTGAACTGGCATTGGCCACAAACTCCATACTGCCATCAGCTTTACGCTTGTTACCCCCTGGTTCACCGGGTTATGCTGGGGGCCCTTGCCATTGCCATTCCGTTTTCCCTTCCCTGTCCTTTCATCATCCGACGCGGGATCCTTGGTACTATCAGAGTCGACGTACTTAACCGAGCTATCATTGCAATCGCGCTTGAGCCGCCCGAGCTTCATCTTCAAGGGCGCAAAGCGACAATTCTGCTCTAACATTAAGACTGAAGAGCCGGCATCCATCTTATCAGATGAATGTATTATCTCTTTGACCCGGCGGACCCAATGGGTTGTAGACTCACCCTCCTGCTGTTTACAGTTAGTCAAATCCACAATTGACATAGACTGCCTACAGGTATCTTTGAAGTTTTGGATGAACCGGGCTTTCAGCTCAGCCCAAGACCCGATAGAATTCGGTGGCAACCCTTTCAACCAAGTGCGGGCAGTCCCATCTAACATGATGGTGAAGTACTTGGCCATTGCCGCTTCACTGACCTCCAGCAACTCCATGGCCATCTCGTAACTCTCGATCCAGGCTCCGGGTTGTAAATTAGCCGTGTAATTAGGCACCTTCCTAGGCCCTTTGAAATCCTTGGGCAGACGTTCATTGCGGAGAGCCGGCACCAGACAAGGGACACCTCCAGTCCTCGTAGGTATACCCGCATCGATAGAAGCCGTCGGATAAGCCGGGGGTGGCTGGTAAGCCGTCAACTGAGGCGCCTGCTCCGCCTCTTGCCGTGCTCTGTCTTGGTCTACCGCGTGAAAGGCTCTGTTATGAGCCGTCGGATAAGCCGGGCCGTGGCCAGGAGGCAAGTCATTGCGTCGGACGTTACTTGAGCCGGTCGCTGAGACCATGTGTCTGCTATAACTCGGGCTCCGGCCTGAACGAGGGGTTGAATGAACCCTGTCCCGGCTATAAGAATATGCCTCCTGCTGCGCCAGAGCCGTCTGAAGGAGTTCTCTGACCCGGCGGGTTTCAACCGACGTTGGAGAGTCGCCATCGTTTGGGAGAGCCGCCAGTCGCGCCGCCGCGGCGACCATGTTTTCCAACGGGTTGGCATAATGACCCGGTGGTATTGGCACATACTGAGGCGGGGCAGCGTTCACCCGGGGAGGCCCCATCACTTGGGGCTGAATTGGTGTTCCAGCCCCGGGCGTCGTGACCTCTGGCGGGTTACTGGGCCCTGCACCAGGTGTGTTGAAGAGGTTTCGAGGATCGTAAACCGGAGGGAGTCGAGATTGGGCCTTTTGATGCCTCCTTCTCATGACCTCATTGGACGCGTTCTGATCCATCGTGAGCCGGAAAGACTGTGCCTGAATCAGCTGAGTCTGGGCGTCGAGAGCCGCCCTCTCCGCAGCCATCCTGATCCCTTCCGCCGCTAGATCCTCCTTGGCTTTTGCTAGATCCAGCTTTAACTGTGCCACCTCCGTGTCATGCTGAGCTTGATCCGCTGGGGCGACCGTAGCGGTTAACAGGGCCGTCATCTTGTCTGTGAGATCCATCAGCACCTGAGCCGGCGAGGGCGCAGGGCTTCCTGCCCCAGCGGTGGGGTTTTGAACAGGTTGTGCGCCAGCCATGAAGATTCCAACCCGGCTCGGCGGCTCAAAGGGGTCTGGAATACTGTCGCCATCGGAACAACCCCTGAGCCTGCCATCTTGGAGTTGGTATAACGAATCGGTCTCCTCTGTGGATGACTCGCCGTCAGAGCGAGCGGCCGTCTCCTCACCAGATCCAGATCCTTCAGAGAGCTCTCCATGGACGCATCCCACGAAAGCACGCTTCAAGGCAGGCAAAGTCCGGGTGGGTCGTGCACGTTGAGCCGTCTCGATGAGATCGGTGCAGAGGTCCGGCTCAGGGCCCGGCTCACCAATCTTGCCAATAAAGACATGAATTCCGCCGAAGGGGACCCGGTACCCGTACTCAATTGAGCCAGCGTCGGGGCCCCAGTTTGCATCGTCGATGTAGAGCTTGCCGCGACGACTCTTGGTCATCCGGCCCACAGCGTATCCCTTGAGCCCATCGAAGCTGCCCTTCAAGAACTCAAATCCACCGTGCGCTGGCCCCACGGTGGGCGCCAACTGTCGTGGAATTGTCATGGCAGATGTCCTCGTGTTAGGACTTAGTCGTGGAGCCATCGCCGCTAGGAAGCTTAAAGGGGTTAAACGGGACAAGGAACACGAGGGTTATACTAGTTCGGCCCCTTACGGTGAAGGTAAAAGCCTACGTCCAGTTGAGGTGGTATTGCTTAGGGTTTCGATGACCAGGGAGCTTAATCGCTATGCCCGGTTCTCGATCTGTTCTCTCCCTCTCTGAACCGCCGCCGGGTCGTCCCTTTATATAGAGAGGTTGACGCCCCGCGGCCCTCAGAGTCCCGGCCGGCTTATAACAGTACCCGACTCGGACTCTTAACTACTCCTGCCTTACATTACAAGTCTTGCCATAACGGCGGGTTATCACTACGGGCCTTAAGCCGCCTCCGGGTCTTAAGCCCATTATTGATCCGCCATCCACAAGCTTGGTACTGGGCTGCACGTGATGATCATTATGACGTAACCCGGCCCCTCCTGGGCGGGTGACTCTAATGGTTATGTCCTCAACACTTAGCGTCGAAGTCTGGCTTTGCATACCATATTCAATGTGAACCGTTTGCATTGAAGAGATGCACAAATCCTGCGCTGCGAATTTTCCCTTGACTTAAGGGGGAAGACCATAGCTCTCACTTTGTATACGGGTGTTCTATCTAAAATGTTTGCGATCAAGAGCTGCACAAATCCTGCTCGGCACATTTTCCGTTGGCTTCCTGGGGAAGATGTTGATTTGCATATGGGTGTTCTAACTAAAACGTTTGCGATGAGTGTTTTCTATTTAAAAACCATTGACGTTTTTTTCAAAAGAAAATTGTTTGATAAGTCTGTACATTAAGAGAGAAAAATGCAAGTTCGTTCAAACCATATCTTTCATTCAGTCACACTGCGAATTTATATTCATATGATCGAGATACATTATTAAACCCCCAAAAACTATTTCCGGCGGCGGCACAGGCGGCGTGCCGCGCCGGTGTTGTCATTGTCATCCTCCAGGACGCCGTTGTTGAAGTCTTCAAGGCAGCACAAAATGTTCTTCACTTGGAAATCAAACATCAGGTCGTCGAACGATCGACGGGCAGGGCACGGGAGAATGACCACTAGCTGCGCTGCGAGGTAGCGGTCGACAGCGGCGTCCCATGCCGCTGACGGGGGCGCGCGCACGGGCACGGGCGCGGTGGGTGTAGGCAAACGCACGGGGACCGGCACCGCGGTGGGTGGAGGGGCGCGCACGGACACGGGCACGGGCGTTGGCGCTGGCATGTACACGAGCTCGCGCGTGTCCGCGGAGACTAATGACCCACAAGTATAGGGGATCTATCGTAGTCCTTTCGATAAGTAAGAGTGTCGAACCCAACGAGGAGCAGAAGGAAATGACAAGCAGTTTTCAGTAAGGTATTCTCTGCAAGCACTGAAATTATCAGTAACAGATAGTTTTGTGATAAGGTAATTTGTAACGGGTAACAAGTAACAAAAGTAAATAAAGTGCAGCAAGGTGGCCCAATCCTTTTTGTAGCAAAGGACAAGCCTGGACAAACTCTTGTATGAAGGAAAGCGCTCCCGAGGACACATGGGAATTATCGTCAAGCTAGTTTTCATCACGCTCATATGATTCACGTTTGTTACTTTGATAATTTGATATGTGGGTGGACCGGTGCTTGGGTGCTTCCCTTCCTTGGACAAGAATCCCACTTATGATTAACCCCTATTGTAAGCATCCGCAACTACAAAAGAAGTATTAAGGTAAACCTAACCATAGCATGAAACATATGTATCCAAATCAGCCCCTTACGAAGCAGCGCATAAACTAGGGTTTAAGCTTCTGTCACTCTAGCAACCCATCATCTACTTGTTACTTCCCAATGCCTTCCTCTAGGCCAAAATAATGGTGAAGTGTCATGTAGTCGACGTTCACATAACACCACTAGAGGAGAGACAACATACATCTCATCAAAATATCAAATGAATACCAAATTCACATGACTAGTTATAGCAAGACTTCTCCCATGTCCTCAGGAACAAACGTAACTACTCACAAATCATATTCATGTTCATAATCAGAGGGGTATTAATATGCATAAAGGATATGAACATATGATCTTCCACTAAATAAACCAACTAGCATCAACTACAAGGAGTAATCAACACTACTAGCAACCCACAGGTACCAATCTGAGGTTTTGGGACAAAGATTGGATACAAGAGATGAACCAGGGATTTAGAGGAGATGGTGCTAGTGAAGATGTTGATGAAGATTGACCCCCTCCCGCTGAGAGGATCGATGGTGATGACGATGGTGATGATTTCCCCCTCCCGGAGGGATGTTTCCCCGGCAGAACAGCTCCGTCGGAGCCCTAGATTGGTTCCACCAAGGTTCCGCCTCGTGGCGGCGGTGTTTCTCCCGAAAGCTTCCTCCTCATTTTTTCCAGGACGAAAGACTTCATATAACCAAAGATGGGCACCGGAGGCCTGCCAGGGGGCCCACGAGATAGGAGGGCGTGCCCCCCACCCTCGTGGCCAGGGTGTGGGGCCCCTCTGGTTGATTCTTTTGCTAGTATTTTTTATTAATTCCAAAATGTGCCTCTGTGAAGTTTCAGGACTTTTGGAGTTGTGCAGAATAGGTCTCTAATATTTGCTCCTTTTCCAGCCCAGAATTCCAGTTGCCGGCATTCTCCCTCTTCGTGTAAACCTTGTAAAATAAGAGAGAATAGGCATAAGTATGGTGACATAATGTGTAATAATAGCCCATAATGCAATAAATATCGATATAAAAGCCTGATGCAAAATGGACGTATCAACTCCCCTAAGCTTAGACCTCGCTTGTCCTCAAGCGGAAGCCGATAACGAAAAATATGTCCACATGTTTAGAGATAGAGGTGTCGATAAAATAAAATACGGACATGAGGGCATCATGATCATTCTTATAACAGCAACATATATATATATATATATATATATATATATATATATATATATTGTCATATGCTTTCTTATGCTAAAGTAAAAATCTATTCACAATGTCAAGTATGAATCAGAAACTTCATTGAAAACTAACAAACTATAATCTCAGTCATTGAAGCAATTGCAATTTATCATAACATCGGAAAGAGTCAATATAAGAGCTTTTCAGCAATTCCACATACTCAACTATCATTTAGTCTTTCACAATTGCTAACACTCACGCAATACTTATGGTTATGGAGTTTTAATCGGACACAGAGAAAGATAGGGGCTTATAGTGTTGCCTCCCAACCTTTTACCTCAAGGGTAATGTCAACAATAATAGTTCATGCTAACTTACATCCAATTGGATATATATGTCAGGATCTTTCCAACACAATGTGCTCGTTAAAGGATAAAATATAAAAAGAAGATCACCATGACTCTTTGTATAAGGTATAAGACAAGAATAAAAGATAGGCCCTTCGCAGAGGGAAGCAGAGGTTGTCATGTGCTTTTATGGTTGGATGCACGAAATCTTAATGCAAAAGAACGTCACTTTATATTGCCACTTGTGATATGGACCTTTATTATGCAGTCCGTCGCTTTTATTTCTTCCACATCACAAGATCGTATAAAGCTTATTTTCTCCACATTAATAAATCATACATATTTAGGGAGCAATTTTTATTGCATGCAACAATGACAACTTACTTGAAGGATCTTACTCAATCCATAGGTAGACATGGTGGACTCTCATGGCAAAACCGGGTTTAAGGATATTTGGAAGCACAAGTAGTATCTCTACTTGGTGCAAATAATTTGGCTAGCATGAGGGGGAAAGGAAAGCTCAACATGTTGGATGATCCATGACAATATACTTTATTTCAGATATAAGAAAACATAACCCATTACGTTGTCTTCCTTGTCCAACATCAACTCTTTAGCATGTCATATTTTAATGAGTGCTCACAATCATAAAAGATGTCCAAGATAGTATATTTATATGTGAAAACCTCTCTTTCTCTATTACTTCCTATTAATTGCAAAGATGACCAAAACTATGTTTGTCAACTCTCAACAACTTTTAATCATCATACTCTTTATATGTGAAGTCATTACTCTCCATAAGATCAGTATGATCTCTTTATTTCTTTTTGTTCTTTCCTTTTTTTTCATTCCCTTAGGATCATAGCAAGATAACCAAGCCCTTGACTCAACACTAATCTTTATTATATAAAGCTCACGGACTCGATTACATAGAAGGATCGTAAAGCAAAGCTCAAAACTAGACCATACTAAAACTTTATTCTACTAGATCAAGATATTACTAAAAGGATCGAACTAAGAAAAAGGTAAAGATAGAAGTGCGATGGTGATACAATACCGGGGCACCTCCCCCAAGCTTGGCAGTTGCCAAGGGGAGTGCCCATACCCATGTGTTTATGTCTCTTTCTTCGGAGGTGGTGAGGTGATATTCTTGGCGATGATGCCCCTCATGATACGATTCTCCTCCTTGAGCTTACTGACTTGCTGCTTGAGGTTCAATATTTCCTTACGGAGCTTACCCGTGATGGCTAAGGATCCTTTCACCCAAGGATGTTGCATAGCTGCGAAAGAACAAGTAACACTCTTTTTCATATTTTCATAAGAGAGAAATCTAACATTTGAAGGGATGACCGAGTTTGGAATAGCTGAGCTCTGTAGTTACCCCATCGTGAATCCGACCCGGAAACGAGAAGTAACTTCCTAATCCTCCTCCATGGCATCTATCCTTTTCAAGTCGGCTTCCATCTCTTCCTCCATTGATGGCCCAAAGTGATAGGCATCGTTATTTTCTCCTGGACCTGGTGTCGGATGAGACACCCGACTCTCCCCGACTGACTCTTGAGAAGACATCTTGCTCTAATCTGCGGCAGAAACAGCTCGACACAAAAACAGAGGATATTTGCGTGGTACGGTGGTCAAAACCTTCGGAAGATTTTATAATGAATTTTTACCGACTAAAAGAAATATCGTGCAAGAAAACGGAGTCCGGAGAGCACACGAGGTGCCCACGAGGCAGGGGGTACGCCCAGGGGGTAGGGCGCGCCCTCCACCCTCGTGGATGCCTCGTGTCCTTCCCGGACTACTTCTTATTTTCTCCTGTTTTCTTAAATATTCCAAAACGGAGAAAAAGTACTATTAGGACTGTTTTGGAGTCGGTTTACTTGCCGTACCACATACCTATTCCCTTTCGGAGTCTGAAACGTTCTGGAAAGTGTCCCTTATATATTCCTCCGGGGTTACGGTTTCAATAACATTAGTTTCCACATTTATGGGATTACCTGAGATATAATGTTTGATTCTTTGACCGTTCACCACCTTTGGGTTTGTGCGTTCAAAGTTGTTGATTTTTATGGCACCGGAGCGATAGAACTCCTCGATAACGTAAGGACCTTCCCATTTAGAGAGGAGTTTTCCTGCAAAAAATCTTAAACGAGAGTTGTATAGCAAAACATAAGCACCTACAGTAAACTCACGCTTTTGTATCCTTTTGTCATGCCATCTTTTAAATTTTTCTTTAAACAGTTTGGCATTCTCATAGGCCTGGGTTCTCCATTCACCAAGTGAGCTAATGTCAAATAGCCTCTTCTCACCGGCAAGTTTGAAATCATAATTGAGCTCTTTAATGGCCCAATATGCCTTATGTTCCAGTTCGAGAGGTAAGTGACATGCTTTTCCATAAACCATTTTATATGGAGAGATACCCATAGGATTTTTATATGCAGTTCTATAGGCCCATAATGCATCATCAAGTTTCTTGGACCAATTCTTCCTAGATCTATTAACAGTCTTTTGCAAAATTTATTTAAGCTCTCTATTACTCAATTCTACTTGGCCACTAGACTGTGGGTGGTATGGAGATGCAATTCTATGATTAATGTCATACTTAGCAAGCATTTTACGAAAGGCACAATGAATAAAATGTGAACCACCATCAGTCATTAAATATCTAGGGACTCCAAACCTCAGAAAAATAACTTCCTTAAGCATCTTAGTAGAGGTGTTATGATCAACACTACTAGTTGGAATAGCTTCTACCCACTTAGTAACGTAATCAACAGCAACTAAAATATGTGTATACCCATTAGAGGAAGGAAACGGTCCCATATAATCAAAGCCCCAAACATCAAATGGTTCAATAACAAGTGAATAATTCATAGGCATTTCTTGACGTCTACTAATATTACCAGTTCTTTGACATTCATCACAAGACAAGACAAACTTACGGGCATCTTTGAAGAGAGTAGGCCAATAAAGACCGGATTGCAATACCTTATGTGCAGTTCTATCTCCAGCGTGGTGTCCTCCATAAGCTTCGGAGTGACACTTGCGTAGGATCTGTTCCTGTTCATGCTCAGGTACACAACGTCTAATAACACCATCTACTCCTTCTTTATAAAGGTGTGGGTCATCCCAGAAGTAATGTCTTAAATCATAGAAAAACTTTTTCTTTTGCTGGTATGTGAAACTAGGTGGTATAAATTTAGCAACAATGTAATTAGCATAATCAACATACCATGGAACAGTATGAGAAGCATTTATGACAACTAATTGTTCATCAGGAAAGCTATCATCAATAGGTAGTGGGTCATCAAGAACATTCTCTAACCTAGATAAGTTGTCTGCAACGGGGTTCTCAGCTCCCTTTCTATCAATAATATGCAAATCAAATTGTTGTAGCAAGAGAACCCATCTAATAAGTCTAGGTTTAGCATCTTTCTTTTCCATAAGATATTTAATAGCAGCATGATCAGTGTGAACAGTTACTTTAGAATCAACAATATAAGGTCTGAACTTATCACAAGAAAATACAACTGCTAAAAATTCTTTTTCAGTAGTAGCATAATTTCTCTGGGCATTGTCTAGAGTTTTACTAGCATATTGAATAACATTTAGTTTCTTATCAACTCTTTGTCCTAGAACAGCACCTACAACATAATCACTAGCATCACACATAATTTCAAAGGGTAAATTCCAATCAGGTGGATGAACAATAGGTGCAGAAATCAAGGCTTTCTTAAGTATTTCAAATGCTTCTACACAATCATCATCAAAGACAAAAGGAACATCTTTTTGTAAGAGATTAGTCAGAGGCCTAGAAATTTTTGAGAAGTCCTTAATGAACCTCCTATAAAAACCGGCATGACCAAGGAAACTTCTTATACCTTTAATGTCCTTGGGGCACGACATCTTTTCAATAGCATCAACTTTAGCTTTATCAACTTCAATACCTCTTTCAGAAATTTTATGCCCCAGGACAATACCTTCATTAACCATCAAGTGGCACTTCTCCCAATTCAAGACAAGATTAGTTTCTTCACATCTCTGCAAAACTCGGTCAAGGTTGCTTAAGAAATCATCAAAAGAAGTTCCATATACGGAGAAATCATTCATGAAAACCTCAACAATCTTTTCACAAAAGTTAGAGAATATAGCCATCATGCATCTTTCAAAGTAGAAGGTGCATTGCATAAACCAAAAGGCATACATCTATAAGCAAAGGTACCGAAAGGGCAAGTAAAAGTGGTATTTTCTTGATCCTCTTTTGACACAGGTATTTGAGAGAAACCAGAATAACCGTCTAGAAAGAAAAAAATGTGTATGTTTGGATAATCTTTCTAGCATTTGATCAATAAAAGGTAAAGGGTAATGATCCTTTTTAGTAGCTTTATTTAGTTTGCGGAAATCAATTACCATTCTATAACATGTAATAATTCTTTGTGGGATCAATTCATCTTTATCATTAGGAACTACAGTAATTCCTCCCTTCTTAGGGACACAATGGACAGGACTTACCCACTGACTATCAGCAACAGGATAAATTATACCTGCCTCCAGAAGCTTTAGTATTTCTTTTCTTACCACTTCTTTCATCTTAGGATGTAACCGTCGTTGGTGATCAACAACTGGTTTAGCGTCTTTCTCCAATTTTATTTTGTGCTGGCATAGAGTGGGACTAATGCCCTTAAGATCATCAAGAGTATATCCAATAGTAGCACGGTGCTTCTTTAGAGTTTTCAATAATTTCTCTTCTTCCTTCTCTGAAAGGTTAGCACTAATAATAACAGGATATATCTTCTTTTCATCAAGATAAGCATATTTAAGAGTATCAGGTAATGGTTTAAGCTCAAACACGGGATCACCCTTGGGTGGAGGAGGATCCCCTGGGATTTCAACAGGCAAGTTGTGTTCCAAAATAGTTCCCTGTTTAAAGAATAATTCATCTATTTCCCTTCTTTCATTCATAAACATATCATTTTCATGGTCGAGCAAATATTGTTCTAAAGGATCATTAGGAGGCACGACAATAGAAGCAAGACCAATAATTTCATCTTTACTAGGCAATTCTTTATCATGGGGTTGTCTACGAAATTTAGCAAAATTAAACTCATGGGACATATCCCCCAAACCAATAGTAACAACATCCTTTTTGCAGTCTATCATAGCATTAACAGTATTCAAGAAGGGTCTACCAAATATAATAGGACAAAAGTTATCTTGTGGGGAACCAAGAACAAGAAAATCAGCAGGATATTTAACTTTCCCACACAAGACTTCAACATCTCTAACAATCCCTACTGGTGAAATAGTGTCTCTATTGGCAAGCTTAATTGTAACATCAATTTCCTCTATCTCAGCAGGTGCAGTATCATGCATAATTTCTTTGTATAGGGAATGAGGTATTGCACTTGCACTAGCACCCATATCACATAAGCCATGATAACAATGATCTCCTATTTTAACAGAAACAATAGGCATGCCAACAACAGGTCTATGTTTACCCTTATTATTAGGTCTAGCAATTCTAGCAGCTTCATCACAGAAGTAAATAACATGCCCATCAATATTATTGGCCAAGAGATCTTTAACCATAGCAATACTAGGTTCAACTTTCATTTGCTCAGGGGGTTGCTACCTCTTGAGCACTCCGTTGGTTTTCCCTTGAAGAGGAAAGGGTGATGCAATAAAGTAGCGTAAGTATTTCCCTCAGTTTTTGAGAACCAAGGTATCAATCCAGTAGGAGACTACGCTCGAGTCCCACGCACCTACACAAACAAATAAGAACCTCGCAACCAACGGGATAAAGGGGTTGTCAATCCCTTCACGGTCACTTACGAGAGTGAGATCTGATAGATATGATAAGATAATATTTTTGGTATTTTTATGATAAAGAGTAAATAAAGATGAAAAGTAAAATAAATGGTGCCAGAAATAGCTTGTTGTCGGGAGATTAATATGATGGAAAATAGACCCGGGGCCATAGGTTTCACTAGTGGCTTCTCTCAAGATAGCATAAGTATTACGGTGGGTAAACGAATTACTGCCGAGCAATTGATAGAAAAGTGCATAATTATGAGAATATCTAGGTATGATCATGTATATAGGCATGACGTCCGTGATAAGTAGACCGAAACAATTCCGCATCTACTACTATTACTCCACACATCGACCGCTATCCAGCAAGCATCTAGAGTATTAAGTTCATAAGAACGGAGTAACGCTTTAAGCAAGATGACATGATGTAGAGGGATAAATTCATGCAATATGATATAAACCCCATCTTTTTATCCTCGATGGCAACAATACAATATGTGCCATGCTGCCCCTGCTGTCACTGGGAAAGGACACCGCAAGATTGAACCCAAAGCTAAGCACTTCTCCCATTGCAAGAAAGATCAATCTAGTAGGCCAAACCAAACTGATAATTCGAAGAGACTTGCAAAGATAACCAATCATACATAAAAGAATTCAGAGAAGATTCAAATATTGTTCATAGATAATCTTGATCATAAACCCACAATTCATCGGATCACGACAAACACACCACAAAAGAAGAGTTACATCAAATAGATCTCCAAGAGAATCGAGGAGAACTTTGTATTGAGATCCAAAGAGAGAGAAGAAGCCATCTAGCTAATAACTATGGACCTGAAGGTCTGAGGTAAACTACTCACACATCATCGGAGAGGCTATGGTGTTGATGTAGAAGCCCTCCGTGATCAATGCCCCCTCCGGCAGGACGCCGGAAAAGGCCCCAAGATGGGATTTCACCGGTACAGAAGGTTGCGGCGGTGGAATTAGGTTTTCGTGGGCGCTTTTGATGGTTTGGGGGTACGTAGGTATATATAGGAGGAAGAAGTAGGTCGGTGGAGCCACAAGGGGCCCACGAGGGTGGAGGGCGCGCCCTGGGGGGGTAGGCGCGCCCCCTACCTCGTGCCTTCCTCGTCTGTTGCTTGACGTCCACTCCGAGTCCTATGGATCACGTTTGTTCCAAAAATCACTTTCCCGAAGGTTTCATTCCGTTTGGACTCCGTTTGATATTCTTTTTCTGTGAAACACTGAAATAGGCAAAAAACAGCAATTTGGGCTGGGCCTCCAGTTAATAGGTTAGTCCCAAAAATAATATAAAAGTGTATAATAAAGCCCATTAAACATCCAAAATAGAATATAAAATAACATGGAACAATAAAAAATTATAGATACGTTGGAGACGTATCAAGCATCCCCAAGCTTAATTCCTGCTCGTCCTCAAGTAGGTAAATGATAAAAATAGAATTTTGATGTGGAATGCTACCTAGCATATTCCTTAATGTAATTCTCTTATTTGTGGTACGAATATTTAGATCCAAAAGATTCAAGATAAAAGTTTAGTATTGACATAAAAATAATAATACTTCAAGCATACTAACTAAGCAATCATGTCTTCTCAAAATAACATGGTCAAAGAAAGTTATCCCTACAAAAATCATATAGTCTGGCTATGCTCTATATTCATCACACAAAGTATTTAATCATGCACAACCCTGATGATAAGCCAAGCAATTGTTTCATACTTTTGATGTTCTCAAACTTTTTTCAATCTTCACGCAATACATGAGCGTGAGCCATGGACATAGCACTATATGTGGAATAGAATGGTGGTTGTGGAGAAGACAAAAAAAGAGAATATAGTCTCACATCAACTAGGCGTATCAACGGGCTATGGAGATGCCCATCAATAGATATCAATGTGAGTGAGTAGGGATTGCCATGCAACGGATGCACTAGAGCTATAAGTGTATGAAAGCTCAACAAAAGAAACTAAGTGGGTGTGCATCCAACTCGCTTGCTCACGAAGACCTAGGGCATTTTGAGGAAGCCCATCATTGGAATATACAAGCCAAGTTATATAATGTAAAATTCCCACTAGTATATGAAAGTGACAACATAGGAGACTCTCTATCATGAAGATCATGGTGCTACTTTTGAAGCACAAGTGTGGTAAAAGGATAGTAACATTGTCCCTTCTCTCTTTTTCTCTCATTTTTTTATTTGGGCCTTTTCCCTTTTTTTATGGCCACTTTTTTTCGTCTGGAGTATCATCCCGACTTATGGGGGAATCATCCATCATCCTTTCCTCACTTGGGACAATGCTCTAATAATGATGATCATCACACTTTTATTTACTTACAACTCAAGAATTACAACTCGATACTTAGAACAAAAATATGACTCTATATGAATGCCCCCGGAGGAGTACCGGGATATGCAATGAATCAAGAGTGACATGTATAAAAAATTATGAATGGTGGCTTTGCCACAAATACGATGTCAACTACATGATCATGCAAAGCAATATGACAATGATGAAGCATGTCATAGCAAACGGAACGGTGGTAAGTTGCATGGCAATATATCTCGGGATGGCTATGGAAATGCCATGATAGGTAGGTATGGTGGCTGTTTTGAGGAAGGTATATGGTGGGTGTATGATACCGGCGAAAAGGTGCGCCGTATTAGAGAGGCTAGCAATGGTGGAAGGGTGAGAGTGCGTATAATCCATGGACTCAACATTAGTCATAAAGAACTCATATACTTGTTGCAAAAATCTATTAGTTATCGAAACAAAGTATTACGCGCAAGCTCCTAGGGGGATAGATTGGTAGGAAATGACCATCGCTCGTCCCCAACCGCCACTCAGAAGGAAGACAATCAATAAATAAATCATGCTCCGACTTCATCACATAACGGTTCACCATACGTGCATGCTACGAGAATCACAAACTTTAACACAAGTATTTCTCAAATTCACAACTACTCAACTAGAATGACTCTAATATCACCATATTCATATCTCAAAACAATTATCAAGCATCAAACTTCTCTTAATATTCAACGCACTTATAAGAAAGTTTTTACTAATCTTGGATGCCTATCATATTAGGACTACCTTATCAATTTAAGAAAATTACCATGCTGTTTTGTAGGACTCTCAAAATAATATAAGTGAAGCATGAGAGAACAATAGTTCCTATAAACAAAACCACCGCCGTGCTCTAAAAGATATAAGTGAAGCACTAGAGCAAATCTATATAGCTCAAAAGATATAAGTGAAGCACATAGAGTATTCCAATAAATTCCGAATCATGTGTGTCTCTCTCAAAAGGTGTGTACAGCAAGGATGATTGTGGTAAGCTAAAAGCAAAGACTCAAATCATACAAGACGCTCCAAGCAAAAAACTTATCATGTGGTGAATAGAAATATAGCTCCAAGTAAAGTTACCGATGGACGAAGACGAAAGAGGGGATGCCTTCCGGGGCATCCCCAAGCTTTGGCTTTTTGGTGTCCTTGGATTTACCTTGGCGTGCCTTGGGCATCCCCAAGCTTAGGCTCTTGCCACTCGTTGTTCCATAATCCATCAAATCCTTACCCAAAACTTGAAAACTTCACAACACAAAACTTAACATAAAATCTCGTGAGCTCCGTTAGCGAAAGAAAACAAAACACCACTTTAAGGTACTGTAATGAACTCATTCTTTATTTATATTACTCTTAAAATTACTTTATTCCAACTTCTCTATGGTTTATAAACTATTTTACTAGCCATAGATTCATCAAAATAAGCAAACAACACACGAAAAACATAATCTGTCAAAAACAGAACAGTCTGTAGTAATCTGTAACTAACGCAAACTGCTGGAAGTCAGAAAAATCTACCAAAATAGGACGACCTAAATAATTTGTTTATTGATCTTCTGCAATTGGAATCAGTATTTTATCACGTTCTGATGATTTGTAACAATTGTTTTCGTGAACAGAAAGTTTCTGGAATTTTCAGCAAGATCAAATAACTATCATCCAAGAAGATCCTATAGGTTTAACTTGGCACAAACACTAATTAAAACACAAAAACAAATCTAACCAGAGGCTAGATCAAAGATTTATTCCTAAACAGGAGCAAAAAAGCAAAAAACTAAAAATAAAATTGGGTTGCCTCCCAACAAGCGCTATCGTTTAACGCCCTTAGCTAGGCATAAAAGCAAGGATAGATCTAGGTATTGCCAGCTTTGGTAGGCAATTCATAAGTGGCTCTCATAATAGACTCATAAGGTAATTTTATTTTCTTTCTAGGGAAGTGTTCCATGCCTTTCCTTAACGGAAATTGGAATATAATATTCCCTTCTTTCATGTTAATAATTGCACCAATAGTTCTAAGGAAAGGTCTACCAAGAATAATAGGACATGAAGGATTGCAATCTATATCAAGAACAATAAAATCTACGGGAACATAGTTCCTATTTGCAACAATAAGAACATCATTAATTCTTCCCGTAGGTTTCTTAATAATGGAATCCGCAAGGTGTAAGTTTAAAGAGAAATCATCAAATTCGCGGAACCCTAACAAATCAAACAAAGTTTTTGGAATCGTGGAAACACTAGCACCCAAATCACACAAAGCATAGCATTCATGATCTTTAATTTTAATTTTAATAGTAGGTTCCCACTCATCATAAAGTTTTCTAGGGATAGAAACTTCCAACTCAAGTTTTTCTTCATAAGATTGCATTAAAGCATCAACGATATGTCTAGTAAAAGCTTTATTTTGACTATAAGCATGAGGAGAATTTAGCACGGATTGCAACAAGGAAATACAATCTATTAAAGAGCAATTATCATAATTAAATTCCTTGAAATCCAAGATAGTGGGTTCATTGATATCTAAAGTTTTGACCTCTTCAATCCCACTTTACCAATTTTTGCATCAAGATCTAAAAACTCCGAATTTTTGGGACGCCTTCTAAATAAAGTTGGCTCATCTTCAGTCCCATCATTATCAAGATTCATATTGAAAAACAAAGTTTTAATAAGGGACACATCAATAACTTTTAGATCTTCATCTTTATTCTCATAAAAATTAGAAGAACACGCTTTTACAAAGCAATCTTTCTTAGCACGCATCCTAGCGGTTCTTTCTTTGCACTCATCAATGGAAATTCTCATAGATTTGAGAGACTCATTGATATCATGATCAGGTGGAATAGATCTAAGTTTCAAAGAATCAACATCAAGAGAAATTCTATCCACGTTCCTAGCTAATTCGTCAACTTGAAGCAATTTTTCTTCAAGCAAAGCATTGAAATTCTTTTGATAAATCATAAATTCTTTAACACTAGTCTCAAATTCAGAGGGCATCTTATTTCCATAAGAGTTGTGTTAGGAATTACCATAATTATTAGAGGAATTACTAGGGAACGGCCTAGGATTAAAGTTTCCTCTATACGCGTTGTTACCAAAATTATTCCTACCAACAAAATTCACATCCATAGATTCATTATTATTCTCAATCAAGGTAGACAAAGGCATATCATTAGGATCAGAAGCAACACTCTTATTAGCAAATAATTTCATAAGTTCATCCATCTTTCCACTCAAAACATTAATTTCTTCTATCGCATGCACCTTTTTACTAGTAGATCTTTCGGTGTGCCATTGAGAATAATTGACCATAATATTATGTAGGAGTTTAGTAGCTTCTCCAAAAGTGATTTCCATAAAAATGCCTCCCGCGGCCGAATCTAAAAGATGTCTAGAAGCAAAATTCAATCCGGCATAATTTTTTGTCTAATCATCCATAAATTCAAACCATGAGTAGGGCAATTACGTATCATTAATTTCATTCTCTCCCAAGCTTGTGCAACATGTTCATGATCAAGTTGCTTAAAATTCATAATATCGTTTCTAAGAGAGATGATCTTAGCGGGAGGAAAATACTTAGAGATAAAAGCATCTTTGCACTTATTCCAAGAATCAATACTATTTTTAGGCAAAGACGAAAACCAAGTTTTAGCACGATCTCTAAGCGAAAACGGAAATAGTTTCAACTTAACAATATTATTGTCCACATCTTTCTTCTTTTGCATATCACACAAATCAACAAAGCTATTTAGATGGGTAGCGGCATCTTCACTAGGAAGGCCGGCGAATTGATCTTTCATGACAAGATTCAACAAGGCAGCATTAATTTCACAAGATTCAGCTTCGGTAAGAGCAGCAATCAGAGTGCTAAGAAAATCATTGTCGTTGGTATTGGCAAAGTCACACAATTTAGTATTATCTTGAGCCATCGTGACAAGCAAGCAATCCAACACACGAGCAAACAAAAAGCAAGCAAAAACGAGGCGAACGGAAAGAGAGGGCGAATAAAACGGCAAAGGTGAAGTGGGGGAGAGGAAAATGAGAGGCAAATGGCAAATAATGTAATGCGAGGGATAAGAGTTTGTGATGGGTACTTGGTATGTCTTGACTTGTGTGTAGACTCCCCGGCAACGGCGCCAGAAATGGCTCGTTGACGGGAAATCAAATCTTGACTTGACTTGGCGCGAATCTCCCCGGCAACGGCACCAGAAACCCTTCTTGCTATCTCTTGAGCACTGCGTTGGTTTTCCCTTGAAGATGAAAGGGTGATGCAGTAAAGTAGCGTAAGTATTTCCCTCGGTTTTTGAGAACCAAGGTATCAATCCAGTAGGAGACTACGCTCGAGTCCCACGCACCTACACAAACAGATAAGAACCTCGCAACCAATGCGATAAAGGGGTTGTCAATCCCTTCACGGTCACTTACGAGAGTGAGATCTGATAGATATGATAAGATAATATTTTTGGTATTTTTATGATAAAGGGTAAATAAAGATGCAAAGTAAAATAAACGGCGCCAGAAATAGCTTGTTGCGGGAGATTAATCTGATGGAAAATAGACCCGGGGGCCATAGGTTTCACTAGTGGCTTCTCTCAAGATAGCATAAGTATTACGGTGGGTAAGCGAATTACTGCCGAGCAATTGATAGAAAAGTGCATAATTATGAGAATATCTTGGTATGATCATGTATATAGGCATCACGTCTGTGACAAGTAGACCGAAACGATTCTGCATCTACTACTATTACTCCACACATCGACCGCTATCCAGCATGCATGTAGAGTATTAAGTTCATAAGAATGGAGTAACGCTTTAAGCAAGATGACATGATGTAGAGTGATAAATTCATGCAATATGATATAAACACCATCTTTTTATCCTCGATGGCAACAATACAATACGTGCCTTGCTGCCCCTGCTGTCACTGGGAAAGGACACCGCAAGATTGAACCCAAAGCTAAGCACTTCTCCCATTGCAAGAAAGATCAATCTAGTAGGCCAAACCAAACTGATAATTTGAAGAGACTTGCAAATATAACCAATCATACATAAAAGAATTCAGAGAAGATTCAAATATTGTTCATAGATAATCTTGATCATAAACCCACAATTCATCGGATCTCGACAATACCACCGCAAAAGAAGAGTTACATCAAATAGATCTCCAAGAGAATTGAGGAGAACTTTGTATTGAGATCCAAAGAGAGAGAAGAAGCCATCTAGCTAATGACTATGGACCCGAAGGTCTGAGGTAAACTACTCACACATCATCGGAGAGGCTATGGTGTTGAAGTAGAAGCCCTCCATGATCAATGCCCCCTCCGGCAGGACGCCGGAAAAGGCCCCAAGATGGGATCTCACGGGTACAGAAGGTTGCGGCGGTGGAATTAGGTTTTCGTGGGCGCTTCTGATGGTTTGGGGGTACGTAGGTATATATAGGAGGAAGAAGTAGGTCGGTGGGGCCACGAGGGGCCCACGAGGGTGGAGGGCGTGCCCTGGGGGGTAGGCGCACCCCCCTACCTCGTGCCTTCCTCGTCTATTGCTTGACGTCCACTCCAAGTCCCCTGGATCATGTTTGTTCCGAAAATCACGTTCCCGAAGGTTTCATTCCGTTTGGACTCCGTTTGATATTCTTTTTCTGCGAAACACTGAAATAGGCAAAAACAACAATTTGGGCTAGGCCTACGGTTAATAGGTTAGTCCCAAAAATAATATAAAAGTGTATAATAAAGCCCATTAAACATCCAAAATAGAATATATATAATATCATGGAACAATAAAAAATTATAGATACGTTGGAGACGTATCAGGGGTGTAGGTGTTCTAGAATTACTCTTACGAACCACAGTTGAAGCTTTAGCATGATCCTTTATTCTAACAGGGAAAGGTGGTTTCTCAATATAAGCGGTAGGAACAATAGGATCAACATTATAACTGGTAATCTTTTCTTCAACTTTAATAGGTTCAGCTACTTTTACTTCAATGGGAGGATGATATTTAAACCACTTCTCCTTAGGGAGATCAACATGAGTAGCAAATGATTCACAGAAAGAAGCTACTATCTCAGAGTCAAGTCCATATTTAGTGCTAAATTCACGGAAAACATCGGTATCCATAAAAGATTTAACACAATCAAACTTAGGTGTTATACCTGACTCCTTACCTTCGTCGAGATCCCAATCTTCAGAGTTGCATTTAATTCTTTCCAATAAGTCCCATTTGAATTCAATAGTCTTCATCATAAAAGAACCAGTACAGGAAGTATCGAGCATGGAGCAATTATTGAGAGAAAGCCAAGCATAAATTTTTTGAATAATAATTTCTCTTGAGAGCTCATGATTGGGGCATGAATATAACATTGACTTAAGCCTCCCCCAAGCTTGAGCGATGCTTTCTCCTTCGCAAGGCCAAAAATTATATATATAATTACGATCACGATGAACAAGATGCATAGGATAAAACTTCTGATGAAATTCCAATTTCAATCGGTTGTAGTTCCATGATCCCATATCATCACATAGCCTAAACCATGTCAATGCCTTTCCCTTCAAAGATAAAGGGAAGACCTTATTCCTGATAACATCCTCAGGCATACCTGCAAGCTTAAATAATCCACAAACTTCATCCACATAGATTAGGTGCAAATCGGGATGCAATGTTCCATCTCCTGTAAAAGGATTAGCTAGCAATTTATCTATCATAAAAGCAATAAATATCGATATAAAAGCATGATGCAAAATGGACGTATCAACTCCCCTAAGCTTAGACCTCGCTTGTCCTCAAGCGGAAGCCGATAAAGAAAAATGTGTCCACATGTTTAGAGATAGATGTGTCGATAAAATAAAATACGGACATGAGGGCATCATGATCATTCTTATAATAGCAACATATATATATATATATATATAGTCATATGATTTCTTATGCTAAAGTAACAATCTATTCACAATGTCAAGTATGAATCAGAAACTTCATTGAAAACTAACAACTATAATCTCAGTCATTGAAGCAATTGCAATTTATCATAACATCGGAAAGAGTCAATATAAGAGCTTTTCAGCAAGTCCACATACTCAACTATCATTTAGTCTTTCACAATTGCTAACACTCACGCAATACTTATGGGTATGGAGTTTTAATCGGACACAGAGAAAGATAGGGGCTTATAGTGTTGCCTCCCAACCTTTTACCTCAAGGGTAATGTCAACAATAATAGTTCATGCTAACTTACATCCAATTGGATATATATGTCAGGATCTTTCCAACACAATGTGCTTGCCAAAGGATAAAATATAAAAAGGAAAGGTGAAGATCACCATGACTCTTTGTATAAGGTATAAGACAAGAATAAAAGATAGGCCCTTCGCAGAGGGAAGCAGAGGTTGTCATGTGCTTTTATGGTTGGATGCACGGAATTTTAATGCAAAAGAACGTCACTTTATATTGCCACTTGTGATATGGACCTTTATTATGCAGTCCATCGCTTTTATTTCTTCCACATCACAAGATCGTATAAATCTTATTTTCTCCACATTAATAAGTCATACATATTTAGGGAGCAATTTTTATTGCATGCAACAATGACAACATACTTGAAGGATCTTACTCAATCCATAGGTAGATATGGTGGACTCTCATGGCAAAACCGGGTTTAAGGATATTTGGAAGCACAAGTAGTATCTCTACTTGGTGCAAATAATTTGGCTAGCATGAGGGGGAAAGGCAAGCTAACCATGTTGGATGATCCATGACAATATACTTTATTTCAGATATAAGAAAACATAACCCATTACATTGTCTTCCTTGTCCAACATCAACTCTTTAGCATGTCATATTTTAATGAGTGCTCACAATCATTAAAGATGTCCAAGATAGTATATTTATATGTGAAAACCTCTCTTTCTCTATTACTTCCTATTAATTGCAAAGATGACCAAAACTATGTTTGTCAACTCTCAACAAATTTTATTCATCATACTCTTTATATGTGAAGTCATTACTCTCCATAAGATCAATATGATCTCTTTATTTCTTTATTTCTTTTTTTTCATTCCCTTAGGATCATAGCAAGATAACCAAGCCCTTGACTCAACACTAATCTTTATTATATATAGCTCACGGACTCGATTACATAGAAGGATCGTAAAGCAAAGCTCAAAACTAGATCATACTAAAAATTTATTCTACTAGATCAAGATATTACTAAAAGGATCGAACTAAGAAAAACGGTAAAGATAGAAGTGTGATGGTGATACGATACCGGGGCACCTCCCCCAAGCTTGGCAGTTGCCAAGGGGAGTGCCCATACCCATGTGTTTATGTCTCTTTCTTCGGAGGTGGTGAGGTGATATTCTTGGCGATGATGCCCCTCAGGATACGATTCTCCTCCTCGAGCTTACCGACTTGCTGCTTTAGGTCCATTATTTCCTTACGGAGCTTACCCGTGACGGCTAAGGCTCCTTTCACCCAAGGATGTTGCATAGCTGCGGGAGAACAAGTAACACTCTTTTTCATATTTTCATAAGAGAGAAATCTAACATTGGATGGGATGACCGAGTTTGGAATAGCTGAGCTCTGTAGTTCCCCCATCGTGAATCCGGCCCGGAAAAGAGAAGTAACTTCCTGATCCTCCTACATGGCATCTATCCTTTTCAAGTCGGCTTCGATCTCTTCCACCGTTGATGGCCCAAAGTGATAGGCATCGTTATTTTCTCCTAGACCCGGTGTCGGATGAGACACCCGACTCTCCCCGACTGACTCTTGAGAAGACATCTTGCTCTAATCTGCGGCAGAAATAGCTCGAAACAAAAACAGAGGATATTTGCGTGGTACGTTGGTCAAAACCTTCAGAGGATTATATAATGAATTGTTACCAACTAAAAGAAGTATCGTGCAAGAAAACGGAGTCCGGAGAGCACACGAGGTGCCCACGAGGCAGGGGGCGCGCCCAGGGGGGTAGGGCGCGCCCTCCACCCTCGTGGATGCCTCGTGTCCTTCCCGGACTACTTCTTATTTCCCTATTTTCTTAAATATTCCAAAACAGAGAAAAAGTACTATTAGGACTGTTTTGGAGTCGGTTTACCTCGTGGATGCCTCGTGTCCAGCCCGTCAATGCTACGGGATGGTCGCTGGCGCGGGCGCGGGGATGGGAGCTGGGACGGGCGTGGGGGCAGCAACCACCGCGGCCAGCTTGTTTAGGGCCATTGACGGTGTCCTGGACTAGGGAGTACTCACCACGTCGTCTCCCGACCAGGTGGATCAGGCCGAGGACCCCCGTGGCGGTTCTATTATGGGCCACTTCGGACAGCCCATGCCGCATACAAGGAAAATTCCACAAGACTTGGCGCCCAAGACGAGGACTCTCCTAAAACCCTAGGCCTCCGGTGTGTTATATAAACCGAGGCCAGGCTAGTCAATAGATAATCTCATATTCATTACTACAATCTCGTGGTAGATACAGGTACTCTGTACTACACCCATATAAATACAATCAAAAGCAGCATGTAGGGTATTATCTCATCAAGAGAGCCCGAAGCTGGGTAAAACCCCGTGTCCATGTTACCATCGCTCCAAGACGCCTAGCTTAGGACCCCTACTACGAGATACGCCGGATATTGAACTGACCATGGTGCTTTCATTGAGAGCCTCCTAGGTGTCGACACGGATCAATGGCATAAATCAGGTGTTATGATTTCAATTCAATCTATTCCGCCTACATCAGATTTTCTTTTGCAATTATTGTTTGCAGTATTGCTCTATTTTTACAGACTAGTTTTGATCTCGTGCGGCGTTGGACGATCCGGGTATACTAGGCGAACTGAGGCCACCACCAGGCAGACATGCGTCATGCAGCGCCGGCACTGCCTTGCTAGAGATCAGGAGATCAGGCAAAAGCGACGTGTCCATACAGACCGACCAGTAGCCGCCCTTGCCGGACGTATAAGATGATATGGCTCGAGACATATAGGCCAAGGACAGGCCCGTACCAGGCGGTAGAGCCGAGGACGCTCCTGCACGGCAACAACCATCCAGGGAGATTCCCTCCTTCTCCTTTAATTTTTTAAGTGTCAAGGCTGCCATGATCAGGCCATTAATTCCTCTTAACACATACGTGAACAAGTACTAATGCCTTAGTGCTAGTTTTGTTGCGTGCACTATGAGGCCGGCTGCTACTTCTGCTACTTTGTCTATAGCTAGACCGGAGTCAAGAAAATTTCATGCCGGGCTGTACATCGGGTCCGAAGTCTCCTACGATGGACGAGCAACAGGCGCAACTTGTGAGGATATGTCTCCAGTCATTGGAGATTCTAACAGGCTGCCGGGCGCGCTCACACGCAACAGCAAGCTGGATTCGCGCATAGATGGGCGCAAATAGTAAAAAAGAAGGACGTGGTCTGGCCGGCGAACGATCACCCTGCGGAGCAGTACGACGACCCGGACTCTGTTCGGCGGTAGCATATATCAGGAAGATTCGTTTCTCTTACTATTTTCAATTCGGCCTCTAGTCGGCCGCGGGATTTTCATTACCTTTTCCAGACATAAGTGCTTAGACCAAAAGTACTGCTAACCTCATTGAGTATTAGTTTGCAGCGGCGGCAGCACAGTACCCAAAGTCTAGTCAATGACTTTACTAAGTTCAACTAGCATCACTCACGTATTGGTGAATATTTATGGGAAGATCAAAGCGATCTGGTACTGGACTACTAGTCCAATATGGATCGACTCCTTTTATTTTTCTTTGGTCCGCCAGAGCCCTGGACTGCTACAGTCATCGCAATCAAACATGTTCTATTTTTCCTTGCTATTTGTTCAAACGTGTAAAATTATCACGCATAGAATATATTCTTTGCCCGTTTGTACTGCATTATTTTTGCAGAGATATTCTAACAACGCTAGACGTCGTCACCTCAGCCAGCCGATAAATTTTTGACCTACGCGTTGGAACTCTGTCGAACCAACCTTGACGCCGAGGCCAAAATCGATTCCTCTTGGGTCGCACGGTTGCCTAGGCATGCCGACATCACCATCCTACCTTCGTTGATCAACTTGTGTGATCGGATCAGATTGAGAAAATTTTAGCAGCAGCCGCACACCTCAGTATGTCGAATTCAAGGCATAACACGGACTGCGGCAGTACAGGGAGATGCTACACTTCCCCTTTTTTATGTTCATTACTTAATTATGCATGATGGTAGCCTGCGCTCTGGACTAGCAGTTTGTTTGTTTGTCTACTTTTCATGTTTTATCAGAAGTAGGCTAATTATTTTGCCATTTGGAGCCTGCATTCTTGTCAACAGATCAATGGACACTATCGGCGCGACACGGTCTACGCCGTGTATTGAGACTTTGCCACAGCATTGCGTATCGCCTTGACACCGTCGTCCCTCGAACTCTTAACTTATATCGACGCCTCCATAATCAACTTCGACTGCGTCACGCGGTCACTTCGACATCGCTGACAGAGTTTTACCTCATCGAGTGTTCGGCACACGGGCCATATTTCTTTTATTGCTCACTTTGCATAAATTATTCATTATGCTACAAGTTTTTATTATCTCCGGCTTGCACTATTTTCTGCGCACAGGTAAATGTTTCGGGTCAGGCAACGCTGTCACTTCGGCGTACCGACGTGCTAACGTGGGGTTTCCATCGTCGCCTTACCGACCTACCGCGTCACCTCGGCTGGACCGAGGGCTTTGCCATCTCTTCATCAAACCTACTCCGGGGACTCCAGCATCATCATCCGACCAACTTCGTTAGCCCGGCTGGACCGGGGGCCGCTCCTCAACACGTCAACCGCGCTATGTCGCCACTTCGTCAAGCCGAGCTCTTTTCTCGGACACATCGGAACAGGCTTGGGGGCTGGGACCTCGGCCAGGCCGAGGACTATGTCTTTATCCCGCCATAAGTCCGGACCTCATCATCAATACCGAGCAGATTAACCAGCTAAGTCGCTTTCATGCTCAAGAACTTTCAGTTTTAAATTTTGTTCGGTTCGACCAAGCATTATACTTTCTTGGCCAAAAGTTGTTTGTGAAAATTTTCCTTGTCAAAACTTCGTTTGCGACACACAAATTCAAATACCCCGTTTACTTGTATGGCTTCGTTCCTTGTTCATGTATTACGCCACAATATGCAGCATATTGACTTAAGTGTTCCACAAGCTGGGTTGCCTTGCTCCTGTGTTTACCCCTACGTTCCCGATTGTTCGGCTAAGGAGTAAAGGGAGCACCTCTGCGACTGTCACGATCGGGTCATCCGAGCTCGGACCTCAGACTAGATGAAGCCGAACGCTAGCGCTCTTATTGTTTTCAATCATGGTCGGCACACAATGGAACTCATGAATACAAAAAATCTATTGCACAAGTCTCATAGTAACAATGAGCAACCGAAGAAAGGTATCGGTGGAGGTACTATTTTCTTCAAAGATGCTTCTTACACTTCGTCCGTAATATAGCATAAGTTCCCTGAGCGCGCTTTGTCTGTTACCGCCTTATGGCCTGATTGCCTGGTTATCGGAAACACCGTCGATATTCTCGACAGGTGGAGTACATAACACTTTTCGGTCCTTGACCAAAGAGGGAGAAGCCGACGGTCGGTTAAGACGCGTTTAAAGTTCGGGTGAACACACATATGATATAAGTACTTCGGTACATGCAATCATTATACATAAAATTCTTTTACCCAATCACTTGGGGGCTCTTAAATTAATATGAGCAGTTTTGTAATAGATGTTTTCTTCTTAGTCGTTGCAAAATCTTTTTCTACCACTCCTTTATCGACTCAGGTGTATGATCAATAGCCGGGTAGCCTGGTTTCTCTCTAAAGCTGCTCGCGTTTAGTTTGCTAAACTGACCTGAGAAACACTCCGCCATCGGGATAGGGAGATGAAAGCCGAAGGCTGACCCACTTGAAGTCTAGAGATCGGATTTGTCATGTCAAAGCACGACGGAAGTACAATTTTAAGACCAATTTCTTATTGGCACCAAAACAGCTTGATTCAATCTAGACGTAAAGTTTTTACGCATGTTTTTGGCCTTTGAGCTTATAACATCTTTTCACCTATTTTATGTTTTCCTTCCAGGAAGCAGGACATTCTCTTGGTTGAGGTGTTCGGCGTGAAACTCTTTTCTAAAACTACAGTTCGGCATCTTTTCTGCCGAACCCCACCTCGGTATTGTCAAAACATACATGACAGTTGAACTAGTTCCCGAGAACATTTCAGTGCAATATAGTTTTCGAGGGGATTATGATCCTCAGGTTGGTCGGCCACACCCAACCTGAGTCTCGAGGACTTTGCACACCCCTTTTTGTGTCCCGAAGTATTCTGCCGAGTTAGGAGTTGATCCTCAGGCCGATTTTGCGAATCAACCTGAGTCTCAGGGGCTACTGGGATCGGCGGTCTTATGTCATCCTTTAGGTGCATCTCGGGTTTATACCGATACACACCTTGAGGGCTACTGGCTATATATCTCAGCAGAGAATAAATTGCACCAACCAAAAATATTGACAAAAAATCGGCCCGCAGTCTGGGTGGTGCACCACCTCGGACGCAGTCCGGCATAAAGCTTGGGCGCTAGTGGCTGGCTCCATAGAGGGCATTTCCAGCATTAAGCTCGGCTAAGCTCCTTCAACTTTTTTGAACCAAGGTGATCTATGACACCTCGGATATAGTACGACATTGGAGCTTGGACATAGTCCAGCGTTGGAGCTTGGACATAGTCCGGCGTTGGAGCTCGGATACAGTCCGACGTTGGAGCTTGGACACAGTCCGACGTTGGAGCTCGGATACAGTCCGACGTTGGAGCTCGGATACATTCCGGCGTTGGAGCTCGGAAGCGGTCTGGCATTGGAGCTCGGCTGCAAAAGATACCTCGAATGCAGTCCGGCGTTGGAGCTCGGATGCAAGAG
The DNA here is from genome assembly GCF_018294505.1 of Triticum aestivum. Lineage (NCBI taxonomy): Eukaryota > Viridiplantae > Streptophyta > Magnoliopsida > Poales > Poaceae > Triticum > Triticum aestivum. The sequence goes on along the minus strand of NC_057811.1, from coordinate 332,788,056 downwards.
GACACTGCTTCCCGGGAACAACTTCAAACCCGAGGTGTGGCATAAAAATAACAAGGCATTGATAAAGGCCGGAAACTTAAAGGGGCTCCTCGGATACCCGTGTAAACTCTTCGGATTCACTTTGCGATCCTCAAGATCAAAGATGAGAAGATTTGTTGAACCAGTTTTCAAGACCGACGACCGAAGATGAAGAATAGTTCGGAAGAATCGAGGAGCATCCCTATCTTGAAGACTGGTTCAGGGGGCTACTGACGGTGTCCTGGACTAGGGGGTACTCACCACGTCGTCTCCCGACCAGGTGGATCGGGCCAAGGACCCCCGTGGCGGTTCTATTATGGGCCACTTCAGACAGCCCATGCCGCATACAAGGAAGATTCCACAAGACTTGGCGCCCAAGACGAGGACTCTCCTAAAACCCTAGGCCTCCGGTGTGTTATATAAACCGAGGCCAGGCTAGTCAATAGATAATCTCATATTCATTACTACAATCTCATGGTAGATACAGGTACTTTTTACTACACCCATATGAATACAATCAAAAGCAGCATGTAGGGTATGATCTCATCAAGAGAGCCCGAAGCTGGGTAAAACCCCGTGTCCATGTTACCATCGCTCCAAGACGCCTAGCTTAGGACCCCTACTACGAGATACGCCGGATATTGAACCGACAGCCATGTCCATGAGGCCCCATTCCTCCTTATATTCTATCTCCTCCGGCTCGGAGTTGACTTCGCCAAACTTGAAGACTAGTGGTAGATGATCTTTCTGCGCCATGGCGTTGGTGGAGGTTGGCGGGAGGGAGGGGAATGGGAGGCGAACAATAAGGCCGCCCATATTAAACAGCGGCTCGGGCGCCATTAATGGAGAGGATGCAAGCAAGGCGGGTGGCCATGGAAGTCAAAGGGCTCGCTTCCAATTGAGCCTACGCAGCATATAGCTCGCATGCTTCCCGGTGAGCCTACGCATTAGAGGACAACTTGCACGCCTCTCGATCAGCCTGCGCACTGGACTACGCTCGCTCGCCTCTCGTTCAGTCAAGCAGCTGTCCGCACGGCACCTCCTATAGCCATTAAAAACCAAGACACGTGGCGTCACATTAATGGTTAACAGAACACACACGATTTAAATTATACAAATGTTTGAGATATTAAACTGGCAGCTATTTTTTCAAAATGCCTTTGTTGGCTGTTATTCGAGTGCGCCTTCTCTCAAAATGGACACGAAAAATACCACAACATGTCGGGTGCCATTCCATGATAGCATGCCAAGTTTCATGAATTTCAAACGAGTTTTGGATTTACTAGAATTTAAAAACAAAGTATCTCAACGTTTTGCCTGCAATCAACAGTGCCCTGGTGTTTGAAATCCATTCCCATTTCTTGCATGGGACCTAAGAATCCACCCAAGGACACACATTTCATATGTCAACCCATTTTCTACACTGGAGCATGTGTATCTAGTTCAAATTTGAATTATGCACATAAAATGCCTAGAAAACCCAGTTAATGTATAAAAATGTCTAAGCAAACCCCAAAAAATCTCAAAAATTGACACAACGCTCCTGTCGTTCTATGTTGTCACTAGAAAAAATTTGAAAGCAAGAAGAGGCAACGGATATTGTTTCGTCACCAAGGGTGGCATGTTCCCTACCAAAACCATCAGGCTTGTTGTGAGAAGCTCTAGTTTGCGAGAACCTTATACCCAAACCTGCCCCAAAATGGGACAATTTTTTTACCACAGCATGTTGACGCCGCTCCATGATAGCATTTCAAGTTTCATGAACTTTAGACGAGTTTTGGATTTACTAGAATTTAAAAACCATGTATCTCAATGTTGGCGGCCGAGCGACGATGGCAAGGTGTTTGACATTCATTCCCTTTTCTTGCATTGGACCTAAGCATGCAGCCAAGGACACATATTTGATTTTTCAAACAATTTACATGCACTGGAGCATGTGCCTGTAGTTCAAATTTGAATTATGCACATAAATGCATAGAAAACTCAGTTATTGTATAAAAATGTCCAAGCGAACCCCCAAAAACTGCTAAAATTAACACAACACTCATGTTGTTCTATGTTGACACTAGAAAAAAATTGAAATCAAGAAGAGGCAACAAATATCGTTTCATCCAGAAAGGTGAAACATTCCCTATCGTAACCATGAGGCTTGTTGTGAGAAGATCTGGTTTGTGAGAAGCTTACATACCCCAACCTGCCCCCAATGGGACAAAAAATTTACCATGACATGTTGATACCGTTCCATGCTAGCATGTCAAGTTTCATAAATTTCAGACGCGTTTTCGATTTAGTAGAATTTAAAAACCATGTATCTCAATGTTAGCGGTCGAGCGACGGTGGCAAGGTGTTTGACATTCATTCTCATTTCTTGCATGGGACTTAAGCATGCAACCAAGGACACATATTTCAATTTTGAACCCATTTATATGCACAGGAGCATGTGCATGTAGTTCAAATTTGAATTATGCACATAACTGCATAGAAAACTCAGTTAATGTATAAAAATGTCCAAGTGAACCCCGAAAAATCCCAAAACATGAAACAACTCTCCTGTTGTTCTATGTCGACCCGAGAAAAATTTTGAAAGTAAGAAGAGGCAACACATATCGTTTCGTCCCCCAAGGTGGCACATTCCCTACCAAAACCATCAGGCTTCTTGTGAGAGAAGCTCTGGTTTGCGAGAAGCTTATACCCAAACCTGTCCCAAATGGGACAATATTTTTACCATGGCATGTCGATGCCGTTCCATGATATCATGTCAAGTTTCATTAATTTCAGACGAGTTTTCGATTTACTAGAATTTTAAAACCATGTATCTCAATGTTAGCGGCCGAGCGACAATGTCAAGGTGTTTGACATTCATTCTCATTTCTTGCATGTGAGCTAAGCTTGCAACCAAGGACACACATTTGATTTGGCAAGCCGTTTTTATGAACTGGAGCATGTGCATGTAGTTGAATTTTTAATTATGCACATAAATGCCTAGAAAACTCAAGAAAACTCAGTTAACGTATAAAAAGGTCCAAACGATCCCCGAAAAATTCCAAAATTTAACACGAGGCTCTTGTTGTTCTATGTTGACACCGGGAAAAATTTGAAAGCAAGAAGAGGCGATGAATATCGTTTTGTCCACATAGGTGACACGTCTCCCTAATGGAACCATGAGGCTTCTTGTGAGAAGCTCTAGTTTGTGAGAAGCTTATACCATAACCTGCCCCAAATGGGACAATATTTTTTACCCCAGCATGTTGATGCCATTCCATGTTAGCGTGCCAAGAGGCGATAAATATCGTTTTTTCCACATAGGTGACACATTTCCCGAACGAAACCATCACTACAGGAATCAGCTACTTCGCCGTCTGCCACAGCAGAAGGCAAAGGCAAGGATGGCAGACGGCAAAGGCCTTTGCCGTCTGCCGCGGACGGCAAAAGGCTCCGGCAAAGTAGGCTACGGTAAAGAGCTTCTTTGCCATCTGCTTTCTGAAGCGGACGGCAAAGGGGCCTTTGCCATCAGCGGCGGACAGGCAAAGAAAGCCGATGGCAATAAATGTGTTGTTAGTCCGTTAGGCGGCTAACGGCAGCCTTTGCCGTCCGCCGCTGACGGCAAAGAGCATCCGGCCTTTGCCGTTCGCCGAATGACGTCAGCTGGACGTCACTGCAGGACAAGTCTTTGTCGTCCGCCGCTGTAGGCAAACTGACCAAATGGGTCAGCTCCCAGGGAGCACAGGTGGCAGCCGCGTGGCTTCTTTGCCGTCCGCGGTGGACGGCAAAGGCGCCTTTGCCATCAGCGGCTTTTGTCTGTTTTGTGCCATGTCATCTGTCTGGCCGTCTCTTCGACCATGAAAAGACGTTGAAATCTTGGTACGATTGGCATATACCGAAGAACACTAACATGGATTTTGATCTGTGTCTTCTCACCCATACCGTTGTCTACCACAACATACCTGGAAGACTTGCAAATGGGACAATAGTTCAATTCCGCATAGTCAAGCCTAAATAAGGCACATCCTTTCTCACAGGCATGTATCTTCTCATAGGGCATCTTCAGTGCACGGAGGATTTTGTCCGACTGGTACAGGTTTGCAGGCATTACATGGCCTTTGGGTAGAAAGCGTCCAAATACTGTCATTATTGCGTCGTAGCATTCTCTGCCCAAGTTGAACTGAGCCTTCAGAGCCATTACTTGTGAGGTGGCATCCAACTGACAAAGCTCAGTGTGCTCGTGGAGCGGACGTTTTGAAGACTCCAACATTTCATTAAAGGCCTTTGCAGATTCCTCCATCTCCTCGTCCGAATCCCGAGCATCATCATAGTCTTGCACCATGTTTTCCATCCCGGTACCATGCTCGTCGGTGCGACGACGATCCACCTCAGCTCTGTCACGTTGGGCAGACTCACCATGATATGTCCACACCGTATAATCGGGCGTAAAACCACTCTTCTGCAGGTGTTTGCCCATTTCATCCTCTGTCCTCTTTTCCCAATTGCCGCACCAGAAATAGGGGCCCAGGTTTTCCTCTGGCCATTTGCAAATGCGGCTTGCACAAACCCCTTGGTTTTTGTGAACCATTCAGCGCTCCATTTGTTCTGACCAGTGTGACCGGTATACATCCACGCACGATCACTCATCTTGACTTTCAGAGCTACTGGACACACAACAAATATATATATAATTCACCATGTATATATTCATCAGTTGATCTACTTTGTCAATTTTATTACGTCCATGCAACCTACACTCTAATAGGTAATGATAGGTCCTAATCCCACCCGAGTATGTGTAGATTGGGTTCATTTTCCCATGCTATGCTCCGGATCCGACGCAAAATTTCGGCAGCACCTCCCCGCTGTTCTCCTGATACACGTCTCTGCAATAAACAGAGAGGATGTGTACCCAGAGAACAACAGGGGAGGCACTGACGAAATTTATGCGTCGGATCCGGAGCAAAGTATATGGGAAAACGAACCCAATCTACACATACTCGGGCTGTCCATGGATAGCATTGGACAATTCGAAAGAATCAAGGTTATAAATATGCAAATGCATGCATATTTATAACTATAACGCTTTCGAACGGGAGACACATATTGGTTACGCATACTGATGATTCAAGACACATATATAGCTAGCTATCAAGTTTCATCGGCACGAACACCGGAACAGAGCAAATAATTAATGGGGGAGGAGGACATGTCATTTGTGCTCACCCACGAACGAAGGGGCAGAGCTCGTCAAACGCACGGCGAGGTCGTCGAACACCAAACCTCGCAGCGATGAAACAACTGCACATTTAAATCTACCCGCTCAACACAATTATATATGATGTTTTTCATAACAAAATCAAAAAATATATGACCTAACTAATAATTCACAAATATATGACCCCGTCGGCCTCTGGACGGCCAAAGAGCACCTTTTCGGGAGGTGTCGGGGGTCGGGGTGTCGTGTCGGTGTCGGGGTGCCGTGTCGGGGTTGGGGTGCTGTTTCGGGGTCGGGGTGTCGTGTCGGGGTCGGGGTGTCGGGGTCTGGTGTCGGGGTCGGGGTGTCGGGGTCAGGGGGTCGGGGTGTCGCGTCGGGGTCGGGGTGTCGGGGTGTGTTGTCGGTGTCGGGGTGTCGGGGTCAGGGGGTCGGGGTGTCGGGGTGTGGTGTCGGGGTCGGGGTGTCGGGGTGTCGTGTCGGGGTTAGGGGGTCAGGGGGTCGGGGTGTCAGGGTGTGGTGTCGGGGTGTGGTGTCGGGGTCGGGGTGTCGGGGTCAGGGGGGTCAGGGGGTCGGGGTGTCGGGGTGTGGTGTCGGGGTCAGGGGTCCGGGTGTTTCCTTCTATCCTTCTTCTTCTTTCTTTCTCTTCTTCTTCTTCTTCTTCTTTCCTTCCTTCTTCTTCTTCTTCTTCTTCTTCTTTCATCTTTTTTCTACTTCTTTTCGTTTCTTCTTTTCTTCTTTTCTTCTTTTCTTCTTCTTCTACTTCTTCTACTTCTTTTCTTCTTCTTCTTTTTTCATCTTTTTTCTACTTCTTTTCTTTTCTTCCTTTCTTCTTCTTCTACTTCTTTTCTTCGTCTTCTTCTTTTTTCATCTTTTTCTACTTCTTTTCTTTTCTTCTTTTCTTCTTTTCTTCTTCTTCTACTTCTTCTTCTTCTTCTTCTTCTTCTTCTTCTTCTTCTTCTTCTTTTCTTCTACATATTCTTTTTTCTTCTACTTCTTTTCTTCTTTTCTTCTAACACTAACACTATATAACACATATCTAGCACTAACAATTAAACATCAAAAAACAAATGAAAAAAAGAAAAAATAACTCACCGGAGCAATGGGACGGTCGGGGCAGCGGGGCGGGTGGGCCGGCGATGTGGTGGCGCGCCGGGGCAATGGGACGGTCGGGGCAGTGGAGCGGGTGGGCCGGCGACGTGGTGGCGCACCGGGGCGCCGGCATGGTGGAGCGACGGGGCATCGGCGGGTGGGGTGGGGGCGGCGGGATGGTGGGGCGACGGGGCGTCGGCGGGTGGGGTGGGGACGGCGGGGTGGTGGGGCGACGGGGCAAGCGGGGGCAGGGCAGGGCGGTGGCGGGGGCGGCGCCGGGCGGCGGGGGGCGGCGGTGGGTGGATCTGGTGGCGTGGCATCGGGGAGGAGAGAGGGAGAGAAACAGAGAGGAGTAACGGGCGGGGGGGGGGGGTTTATCGATCGGCCATTAGTTAGGTTAGGTTAGTTAGCCTTTGCCGTCCGCTTTTTTTATCTTTGCCGTCTGCTAGCAGATGGCAAAGAGGGGGCCATTATGTTTTTTCTAATCGGCTCGTTAGTGGGGGGCACCTCTCTCTTTGCCATCAGCCAGCTGACGGCAAAGAAGTGACAGATGGCAAAGACCTTCTTTGCCGTCTGCCAGTTGTTTGTCGTCTGCTTTTTGGTAGCTGATGGCAAAGACCTTCTTTGCCGTCTACTAGCGGACGACAAAGAACTGGGAGACGGCAAAATCCCTGATTCCAGTAGTGCATGAGGCTTCTTGTGAGAAGCTCTAGTTTGTGAGAAGCTTATACCATAACCTGCCCCAAATGGGACAATATTTTTTACCACAGCATGTTGATGTCATTCCATGTTAGCGTGCCAAGGTTCATGAATTTCAGACGGGTTTTGGATTTACTAGAATTACAAAAGCAAGTACATCAACATTTGCCGGAGAGCCACGGTGCCGTGGTGTTCGAAATTCATCCCCATTTCTTGCATGGGACATAAGCATAAACCCATGGACACATATATGATTTTACAACCCATGTTGGTGCACCGGAGCATGTGCATGTAGTTTAATTTTGAATTGTGCACCTAAAATGGCTAGAAAACCAATTTAATGTATAAAATGTCCAACCGAATCCTGAATAATTCCAATTTTTTTACAACACACAGATAGTTGCATGTTCACTACAGATAAAAGTTCTACCAATTCAAACAACCTCCATTGCCGTTGTGACCCCATTATGTAATTCAAATAAAGATGAAAAATCAAATCGATCGCACACAGTTTATTATCACCAACCGTGTGAGATGCAGTACAAAATATCTTGGAGCACCGTCGGTGTATAGTACGCCTATGGCTTACGGGAGAAGGTGCGTCGACTACAGTCCATAGCCGGCATGTCAAACACACTAGCTCACTCCCCAAATATCATTTTACTGTTCAATCGTCACCGGTGAAAGATGGGGACATGGACCCGCGTCGGCCCACTCCGGCGAGAGCGTGACCGCAGCCGCCATGCGTGTGCTAACAAGGTGCATTAGTGCGGCCGCAATCTATGACCGGGCGGTCAAGGCAGCCCAAACGGCCGCTCTTGCTTCTCAGGTGGTGGCAGCAACATCTGCCTCAGGGATAGCAATTGGCGAGAGTGGCACAGTAGTTGTCCGTTCTGCAGCGGCGGCCTTAGCCCTGATGGAGGCCGCCCACTACCATTTCGAGGCCGCCCATGCCCAGCTCGTGGCGGTCACTGCACAAATCGAACGAAGCTTCTCCGACAACGGTCGGCAATCCACGACCGAAGAGTTGGCAATCGCCAAGAGCGTTTGAGCAGTCGTCCGTTCCTCCGCCGCATACCTTGCCACGATGGAGCCCGTCCAAGCCCAGATCGCGGCCGCCCACACCCAGCTCGTGGTGGCCTTTTCCAAAGAGATGGCGGACGTGGATGGCGAGATGCTTGCTGAGTATGGTGCAATGGATGCCATGGAGCCCCTTCCCCAGGAGACCGTCGGGTGCGAGCTGGACATGGAGGAGGCGGCGGAGACCGTCTTTGTTTTGTTTAATTAAGAGCGTCGGTCCTTAATTTGTTAGAGTAATGTTTAGGTCAGCTAGCTCTGTTTAATTGCTGAACTTGCTCGATTAAGAAGTGTGGGTGTGCTGTCGTCTCCTTTGTATACCCAAATTATGCAATGACGTGGATGACCACTGTAACCAGGGAAATTCGGACCAAAATTTTTGACGTTCAAACTCAACACACACGGGTTAAGTTATCTGAATCGTTTGTGATGTTCACATATCGTACATAATTTTGAATAAGGGACCGTGTCTAATGACATTCTGCGCACCAGTTTTTTCGCTGAATCGATTCAAAATTTTCGGCTTCCGCGGAAATATCTACCTCTCCGCCCCTCCCCCTTACCAAAAGCCACATTTCCCCTATTTCTGCCTTCCTTTCCAAGTTGAAACCTTCACTCCTTGCTTGCAGCGCCGCCTCCTCGCTGGCGACCCTCCTTCACGCTGCTCGGCCTCGTCTATCCAGGCAGGTAATCCACACCCGACCCCCATCCTCCTCCTCCTTCCACATCCCACATACCCCGACCGCCGGCGCGACACATTCCTCCCAAGTCACCGACCCCTCCACCAAATAAGCACCGCCCTAAACCATGGTGCACGCAGCATAGGCAGGAGCTTAAGGAGCATTTGGCAGCAGAGAAACAAATCACGGCTGCATGTGTGGATGAGGTCGCGATGGCTGCCATTCGTGCCGACCCCCAGATCTTGGAGGAGCACCTTGCCATTCGCGATGGCTGCAATGTGCTTATTTTTCATCAACATATTTTACTGATAGCATGTGAACTCTCACTTAACCTGATGACTAACTACCTTATATGTGTTGCAGGGAAACAATGGGAAGCACTGAGGTTTACAATCGAGGTTAGCACATGCATGGTCCGTTGTCTAATAGCACATTATTGTGCAATTGCAGAAACCATTCTAATATTTAGGTTTTTAACAATTTGGTCTTGCACATGTAGGTCCTGCTGTCAGAGGTTTTGACCCACTGTTCGAACCTTTTTGCATATGGGGAAATGAGTTGTCCATGAATATCAATCAAGTCAAGAAACTCAGAAAGATTGTTAGGATAAATAAATTAGTGACGAAAAACAGCAAGATCTTTGTCTGCACAATGAAGAAGACATCAGTTCACTACAAGATGGTACTAACTATTATACCTTGCATTTTTTATTCCTTTACCCCATTTCCAATATAGAGAAGATAATTATGCACATCCTTGTTTTCAGGCCTTTCCAAAGCAGTTCATTGATGATTACCTCTCAAACCACCTCTATGGTCAGGAGTCGAGGAAGGTTTTCATACAGCACCCACGGTTCAATATTTAAGTGTTCCTGAAGAGGATGAAGGATGGACGGTCAATCATCCACATGCACTGGCCTAAAGTTGTAAAGACCTTCAACATCAATGAAGGCTCAATATTCTCCTTCCGCTTCAGCAATTTTCCAGATGAGATGCATCTGTCTATGTACCATCAATGATGCTAATTTCAAAAGGTTCTAGATGTTGCATGTGAAACTTGGTGCTGGTGCAGTTGTGTAATGGGGTAGCTGAGTGCTGAAGCTATATGATGTTGTACTCTGATGTATTTTAATTATGAAATCCTGCTTCCTTAATATGGAAATGAAATATATTGTGTGCTTAATATGAAATGTCAATTAGATTAATAAATAGATTATTAATAATTGGGAAATTAGCCTGCTCATGGCCAATTAGCCTGCTAATTGGGTTTTTCTATTGCAAACGGTTATTGAGAAAACACCGTGGGCGATGACCTCAGGCAACACACACAGTTTCTAGGAATAAACCGTGTTGGATCAATGAACAATCACACACGACATCCTCTTGAAAACTGTTTGCGTTAGGCCACCTTGCGCAAACGTTAACCACATAAAAACTGTGTGTGATGGACAACATTTGCCACACAGTTTCTTCTATGCACCGTGTGTTATGCATTCAATAACACAAACGATAAAATAGTTAATATCGTGTGCAATGGCAATGCTATCACAAATGATTTAATGGTGAAAATTGTGTGTGATGTACATGCGAACAGAAACGTTTTCCTTGGAGCGACTGTGTGGGATGTCCATACGAACGAAAACGTTTAGCGGGGACTGACTGTGAGGGATGTACTTACGATCGGAAACGATTTCGCCTGTATAATTGTATATTTAGCACTACTGTACATATAACCGTATTTGATCGCTCGCTGGTCACACACGACCTCATTTTGCCGAGCGTGTGTGCCAGGAGGGCATATCCCCGACGGTTTTTGGGTCGTGTGGGAAGGACCCCCTATCATAGTCACTCACTAGGCAACGGTTCAGAATGCCATCGTGGAAAGGGGTTAAAAACCGTTTGTATAGCAGCTCGCTGTACCAGTGTCCCATAGATAAACCAAATGCCCGGTGGAATTTAGCTTTTATCAGTGAAGTTTTTCTGCCCTTTGACGTAAAAGAAATCTTACTGTTCCCTATTTGCCTCAGAAACATGGATGACTATTGATCATGGTTGTATGAGAAATCAGGAAAGGTTAGCATACAGAACGATAGTGGAAACAAAGCATCGTCGCGAGGACTGGTTGGAAGAGAGGGCGGGACCCTCAAATAAAAAAAAAGAGGAAAACTTTGCGTAAAATTGTGGAAAGTTTTAGTCCCTACAAAACTACGAGTTTTCCTATGGAGATTGGCCCATCAATACATCCCGAGGGAAGACGTGAGAATGCACAGAAATATATCTACAACATGTACTTGTTCGGTGTGCCGGATGCCCGATTCATGGCGCCATAGCCTACTGGAGTGCATGATGGCTCGGCGTGTGTGGTCTGTGGTAGATCAGGAGGTGCTAGATCAGTTAATGGCCAACATTGAATCGAGAGCCAGGAACTGGTTATTCACAATGATAGAGATGATGCCTCATGACAAGTTTATAAGTGTAGAAACAACACACTGGGCAATATGGTGTGCAAGAAGGAAGTCTATTCATGAAGGAATCAACCAAATCCCACTGTCTACTCATCTATTCACCACTCAGAGTTGGGAGAAGCAAATGACACATCTACAAACCTTGGCGATTGTTCAGTACAACCGCAACAAGCTTAGAGGCGGATCCCTCCCCCGGTGATGGAGGTGAAGAGCAATGTTGATGTAGCTATATCGCATGACACTGGTACAGTTGATGCTGTATGCAGAGATCATCTCAGCACTGATACGTCTCTAACATATCTATAATTTATGAAGTATTCATGCCATGTTTACAACAATTTTATATGGTTTTGGTATGATTTGCATGAAACTAACCCAGACTGACGCTGTTTTCAGCAGAACTACCGTGGTGTTGTTTTTTTGTGCAGAAATGAAAGTTTTCCAAATGAGCTGAAACTTTTTGATGATTTTTTTTGGAACAAAAGAGACCCCCGAAGCTTCGTGGAAGGACCAGAAGGTGAAGGAGTAGGGCAAGAGACACCGGAGCGCGCCTGGGCCCTTGCTCGTGCCCGGTGGGTTGTGCTCACCTCAAGGCCCATCTTAGCGTGAAACCAACGCCAAAAAATCCTATAAATAGAGAAACCATCAGAAATAGCCCTAGATCGGAAGTTTCGCCGCCGCAAGCCTCTATAGCCACCGAAAACCAATCGGGAGCCCGTTCCGGCACCCTACCAGAGGGGGAAATCATCACCGGTGGCCTTCTTCATCATCCCGGCAGCCACCACGATAAGGAGGGAGTAATCCACACTCAGGGCTGAGGGTTTGTACCAGTAGCTATGTGTTTAATCTCTCTCTCTCTCGTGATCTTGAGATGTCACGATCTTGATATATCATGGGCTTTGTTAACATAGATGGATCATATGATGTTTATCCCCTCTCTACTCTTGTTGTGATGAATTGAATCTTTACCCTTTGAAATTTTGTCTTGTCGGATTGAATGTTCAGATTTGAGAACACATGACGTATGTCTTGCGGTATGAATACTTGAGGTGACAATGCGGTATCATATTGATTCACTTGATGTATGTTATGGCACTCAACTTGCGGATTCCCGAGGTGACATTGGGGTAATCTATGCATAGGGGTTGATGTACGTTTTTGTTATCTTTTCTCCGATAGAAACTTTGGGGTCTCCTTATAGTTCTTTGAGTGGATTGAATATTATGATCATGAAGTTGTGTAACAGCCCCAAAATTGGGTTATCAATTTTTGTGCTGTTATTCTCTCCTGGCACTCATTTTCAAAATTTTCTCCTGAGTTTGCTGGATGACCCTGAGAAAATTTGTCATTTCCAACCTTTCAAAATCCTGCTCATGTCTTTTTCAGTGGGCAAGACCTCATTTGCAGCAGCTCAATTCCTCTTAAACCCTAATTCCAAATTTTTGGAATTTGGATATGCCCTTGTGATTACAAAGGAGCCACCATTTTCCTTGTTCTGTTGATCCTCCCAATTGATCCCAGAGATCATCCTATCTTTCTTAACCTTGGATATGCAAAAATATTGCTAAGTCCAATGCAATATTTTTGAATTATGATTTATTCCTTTTCTTGCCTTTCTGAGGAATAAAATCCAAAGGCATATCTAGCCATCTCCTAAATTCATGAGAATTGGTGGAGTTGATGCTTATGCCTAATCCAAGCCCTGGCAAGTATATTGGCCATAATTAAATAAGGAAAATTGCCTTTTCCTATTTAATGCCAATATTGCATTTCTGCCAATTTCCAAAGGAACTACTATTTTTATAGCAGAGAAAATTCCCACATAAATTGTCGAGCTTGTCCTTGCTATATAATCACTAGTTCCATCCTAATATCATGATTCCACAGTTCAAAATTTGGCACATGATCCAATCCAAGTTTCTGCCTTCTCTGAAATTTTGCAAAGGAAGTGCTTTATTGCTAAGTCCAATTGAGCTGAAATTTTGCAGGGTGTTTAACATTGTTAAATAACCCATGGATACCAAAGATGAGCTCAATCCATTCACCCTAGCTCCCTGTGCAATTTTTCAAAGTTTCTAACTAGAACACAAGTTTGTGAAGGAAGTACCTTCATAGTGTTTCCAAATGGGATGAAACTTTTCCATCCTCTCAAGTATCTCAAATCATTATCCTCCAGAAAAATTCAGTTCATTTCATTGAACTATGTGAGCACAGGAGCAATTCTTGTTTTCTGTCCAAATTTTCAGTTTGTGAAGCAAGTGTATTTTATCTTGCTCCATTATGGCTGATAATTTTTCCAGGCCTTCTCCTGCTCATATAACCTATCTACACAAGATTGTGGCTCATTTCACTTGACCAATTGCCCTGAGGATTTTTGTGAAGTTTTTGGACAGAAACGATAGCTGTGAAGGAAGTACCATTTTGGTGAGTCCATTTGGTATGAAATTTTACAGCATCATGGTATGTTCAAATCATAAGGCTTTGCCAAGTTATAGCCCAATCCATCACTCCTAGTGAGTGTTTCATCATGATTAATTTTCTGGGTCAGTTTTGGTGGTTGTACAACAACTATGATAAATAGTTGTCCATTTTACCTCAAAACTCCCAGAACCGTAGTCCTTTCTACCCCAAGACTCCCGGACATCAAGTTTACCATTTACCCTCTCTGGTTTAATCTCTAGGATGTTGCCAAGTTTGCAACAGCAAACTTGTGGAGCTTGTTTCACTCATCTCCATTTGTCTCTGCCCGATCTTTCACCATGGTAACACTCCACGCTGGAAGGACTACGCGGTAGACATGAATTTACATCAGTTAAAACCCTAGAGCGTGCCATGCCAGTGGTGACCACGCGTGTAACCAGCCAAAATGGTGGTCTAGCCACTGTGGTCGTCGGCATCGCTGCCCCGACCGTCTCTGGCCTCGCCATTAATGCCCAACAGTTCCCCCTCGCCGTCCTCTTCCCTCTGGACCTCTGGCCCCCTTCGTTTTCTTCTCCGGCGAGCCGTGCCAACGACCGGAATAGTGCGCTCCTATGCATCGTCGCCATCCTCCCCGGTGTACTCTTCCTACGTTCGTCCGCGAGCGTTGCTCGATTCCGTGAGTCTCTGGCTCTCGTCCTCACCCTCCTCGTCGCCTTCCCGTGCGCCCCCGTGACTGCTGCGGCCGGCAGAGCCGTGGCCGGACTCGCTCGGTGGTGACAGGCTCGGTGCTCCCCGCCTCGGCTATATATAGCCCGTCCGCGACCCTCCCCGAGCAAGCCAGCTCTCTCAAACCCCTTCCCCCTCCCTCCAGAGCACTCCAGTGCCCGAGCCCGACCGAATCCCTTGCCGGAGCGCTCGGATTTCCGGTGAGCCCGCCACTCTGCTCCGCCGCCCTATACCACACCCGAGCTTCCCCGAGCCCCGTGCGCATCATGGATGGATGCGCCACATACCGGCGACCCTCCCTAGCTCGCCGCCCTTCCGTTTCCTCCACCGGAGCCCCGTGTCCACCGGAGGCCGAAGCCCCTCTCCGCCGCGGGCCGGGTGGCTCCCTCTCCAGTGCTTGTCGCCGGCGACGGAGACTACCCCGGGGTGCGCCTCCTCCTCCTAAACCCGTGGGTAGGCCGCCCGTCGCCTGCCGTGGCCGGACGCGCCAGCAAGCGCCGTCGGGGCTGGCGCCTCCCTCGGCCTCGCTCGATCCCGAGCGGGAGGAGGAAGAAGACAGCCAGGCAGGCCCCACCCCCTCGCGGGCCCCCCTCGTCAGTGACCCCGCGTTGACCCTGCTTCACCACGTCAGTTAAGTGGCGGCGCCTCGGGCCGTTTTCCGTTTTCGGAACCCCGAAGGTGTATTCCGGAGTGTGCGCTTTCCCAAAGCCGAAGGCGTATTCTTCCTCTTCTTCGGGTTAGAATGCGCTTTCCTTTCTGGAAAGCGTTCTGAGAAAGACGCAATCTGTTTTTCTGCTAGGGCCCCGTTTGTAATGATTTTCTTTATAGATTGGCCCCTGATAGTTAAATGGTCATATCTTTTTACCCACAACTCCAAATGAGGTGAATCCAAAGCCCACGTCTTCGTTTCATCGAGCCCGTTCCGTTGATGTCATTTTCATAATATTTTCACAAAGTGAAAATGACCTTTTTTCCCTTGCCCGTAAACAGCCCCCTTCGATAAGGAACTGTTTCCGGCAAATCTTTTCGCGATCATTTCGCACTTCTTCCCGGAGTATTTGTCGACCCCCAGGCAAGCCAACCTCTTATCATGAGCCCCGAACTTGCATGTTGACTTTGCTTGCACCTTGTGTGTGTAGTTGCAGTTGCTTCTTATTGTTTTCGTTTTCAGTCATTTCATTATGCTTATCATGCATGCTTGTGTATTCATGATATCTTTTGCCATGCTAATTAGAATGTTGTTATTGATAATGTCATGTCACTACTCTACTTTATTTTCATGACATCGTCATAAAATGCTATGGTGATTTTAATGCACCGTTGATATGCTAGTACTTGGTATTGTCATGTTCTTTATGTTATAGTTGTGCACTTGAGAAGTTCAATATTTTGTTAATGCATTTGTATGCTGCATGCTCATTGTTGCATTCATGTTCATGATGATGGAGAAGGAATTAAAATGACTTAATAATAATAAACCTCCTCCGTCATCGATGGGATCGAGTCATAGTGCCACCAAATTGAACTTTTTCAGTGCAGCCACATTTTCCTTATGGGGAGGCCTTAATGCGATCTATTGTCGTGCCTCTCGCCGGTGCCTCCCACTAGGGAAGGTTATGGGCATGCTTACCCTGATCAGGTAAGTGGACATAACCTTGTGTGCTCGTTTTTGAGATTTTTGGTACCAGTCCCCGAGTGGGAGTGTCCCCGAGTGGGAGTTGACCACGACGGTGGTCGGGGTGTCTTTGGTAGACACGGGGCCACCCAGGACCAGCTCGTTGGGGATTGGGTCGGAGTGGCCGGGAGAGCGTCATGGCAGTAGGTTGGTTTCGTCGGAATGCCGTTGGTCCACCCGAATGGGATGACGAGGCCATGGGTTCCGTGGTGTGGGCACAGTGTGCTACCTCTGCAGAGTGTATAAAGTCTATCGATAGCAACAGTTCGTAGTAGGTCCCACTATCAGGTCTTGGTCGAAATGGAGGACAAACCGAAATAATTAAGTTGGTAAATAAATATGTGATAACAAGAATATGGTAACTTGAACTATGAGATAGTCGTGAGGAGTCACGACGATATTTTGATGATGAGATAAGTGGTTGTGATCGTCGTAAGGATCACGGGCCAAATATTGGTCGTGGTTGTGATCGCCGTAAGGATCACGGTTGGAGACCAAGTGTTGGTCGTAGGTTGTGATCGCCGTAAGGATCACGAGTTGTTCTTGAGAAAGACCACTTTGGTGGTGTGTTTGTGATCCAGAGATGATCACAGTTGATAAGAGAGTCTGAGGGACTCGGTGCACAAGTTTGGCTGCATTGCTGGAATAATATATCATTATTTGCATTTAAAGAACCATGATAGAACAGAAGATGATTGCATAATGTTAACATGTTATGTCTGCATTGGATATTATTGGTAGTTTATTTTCAGCATAGTTTCTTGATGACATGCTATGCTTTGATTGACATGTTAAGTTATGCCATGATTGAGATAAAATTCTATGTTTTGCTATTACAATGTTATAATCATGTTCTGATATGCCATGTCATTGCCATGTTAGTAGATGTTATGATTTTGTTCATGCTTAGTTGATTTTTATCATGCCATGTTTAGTAATTGATATGAGATAGGGTGTTGCATGCGCTCGGTTCTTGCTTGTCTGCAGCTTGTTTGGATGCTATGTATTTGGTTGTCTTGGAAGTACATTCAATGTACTGACCTGGCGTGTCATGCCAGTTTTGTAGGTCGTACCCATATTGCTCGCTTGATCCGTCGTGCTAGGCCGTAATCTTGCCAGTCCTGTGAGTTGTGGAGCCCAGCCAGAGTTGTTATGCTGCCAAACCAAGACTTCCGCCGCCTTTTTAATAGACTTCCGCTGCCATTCAAATAGCCGTAGGGCTATGCCAGATGGTTGTATTCATCAAGGATGTAATCTCATATACATGTATTTGATGAATATTATTGTACCTGGAATGCTGTATTATGGACCTGTCGTGCGTCAGGTGTTATCCTGGGCTGACGTGCGAAGGCCCCCTGCTCCATGCGGATCGGGGTGCCACAAGTTGTTTGATGCATATCGTAGAATTAACTCACAGATACTCATGGTGACATTGGAGTATCTAGGTGAAATTAGAGTTGGTTGATGTGTGTCATATGGTGTTATTTTAGTACGAACTCTTGATTAGATCGATCGGAAAGAATAGCTTGCGTTATTTTAGTACGAACTCTAGGATAGATTGATCGGAAAGAATAGCTTTGAGGTGGTTTCGTACCCTACAAACAATTTCTATCTTTTGTTCTCCGCTAATAGGAACTCGCGAGTGATTCTTTATTGCACTTTCAGGGATAATCATATGATCCAACTATGTTAGCATTGTTGAGAGATTGCACTAGTGAAAGTACGGACCCTAGGCCTCATTTTCAAGCATTGCAATACCGTTTTTGTACCCGTTTACTATTTCCTACCTTGCTGTTTTGATTTATTTAGATTATAAAAATACATTTCTACCATCAATATTACACTTTTATCACCATCTCTCCGCCGAACTAGTGCACATATACAATTTTCCATTGTATTGGGTGTGTTGGGGACACAAGAGATTTCTTGTATTTGGTTGCAAGGTTGTTTGAGAGAGACCATATTCATCCTACACCTCCCATAGATTGATAAACCTTAGGTCATCCACTTGAGGGAAAATTGCTACTGTCCTACAAAACTCTGCGCTTGGAGGCCCAACACGAGTCTAGAAGAATAAAGTTGCGTAGTAGACATCAAGCACGTATATGGGCTCCTCATCGTTTGTCATCAGAGGGCTAACAGATCCGCCAAGTCTGGAAGCATTTGCGTGCCGTGAGGCCTTGTCTTTGGCTGAAGATTTGGGCCTCCAAAATCTGGTGATAGCTTCTGATTGCTTGACGGAGGTGAAGCATATCAACAAAGCGACAGGAGGAAGTTATGGTGTAGTAGTAAAAGAAATTAGGTATTGGAAGAATTTTTTTTAATACTTGTACTTTTATTCATGAATCTAGGAACTCAAACTACGAGTCTCATGAAGGTATATCTTTAGATCCAATCGAATCTTTTAGTTTCGTGTTTTATCACTAGTTTGGTTTATAAAATAAAACTACATAAAAAATGGAATTGAGGTTGCATCATATTATTGATCATCTTTATAATATCTTTCTTGAAATGATGGATCGGAAAATTGTGCTCAATTTTTAGAACAAGAAGTCAATAAAATGTTTGGCACAAAATATTTGAATGATGAGCATGATTGCAATTTTGTTAGTATGAATTCTTTGAATATCCATGATGCTAATGATATGCAAAGGCATAAGCTTGGGGATGCTATATTTGATGAAGATGATATTTTTAGTCCCCAAGTTTTGATGAGAAAATTTATTGTGATAAAAGCATGCCCCCTATTTATGATGATTATATTGATGAAAGTGGATTTGGAGAGGTCATGACTTTATTTAATGATGATTCCACTATGTTGGAACAGGTTTCAATTGATTATGACAACAAAGTTCCTATCTATGATGATTATGGTGATGACATGTATGCTATAAAGAATAATGATAACCATGAAACTTGTCATCATGATTTTAATTTTCACTCTCATGATAGTTATTTTGTTGATTTTTCTTCCACTACTATTCATGAGAATAAATTTGCTTATGTGGAGAGTAACAAAATTTCTATGCTTATGTATCATGAAAAGAATGCTTTATGTGATAGATATATTGTTGAATTCATTCATGATGCTACTGAAAATTATTATAAGGGAGGAACATATGCTTGTAGGAATTGCAATAATATTAAGTTTCCTCTCTATGTGTTGAAAATTTTGAAGTTATGCTTGTTTTGCCTTCCTATGCTAGTTGATTATTGTTCCCATAAGTTGTTTGCTCACAAAATCCCCATGTATAGGAAGTGGGTTAGACTTAAATGTGCTTGACATGTGCTTCATGATGCTCTCTTCATGTTTCAATTCTTATCTTTTATGCGAGCATCATTGAAATCATCATGCCTAGCTTAAAAGGCATTAAAGAAAAACGCTTGTTGGGAGACAACCCAACACTTTTATCTACTGTTTTTGTGTGTTCATATGATTATGCTACTGTATTAATCATGTTTTATTAATTTTGTTTCAATAAAGTGCCAAGTAAAGCCTTTGGGATACTCGGGATGATAGTTGACTTGAATCGGTGCAAAAACAGAAACTTTTGTGCTTAGTCCAGGAAATTTCAAAATTCAAAGGAACGTGCTTTTGATCTGAATTTTTTACAGGTGATAGATATAAAAATTCTCTACGTTGTCCTAATTTTTCAGAATTTTTGGCGTAGCAGAAGTATGGTTGGAGTACATATTACTACCGACAGTTCTGTTTTTGATAGATTCTGTTTTCAATGCATAGTTTGCTTGTTTTCTAGTTTCTATGGCTTATATTGCTCAATATAAATTGTGGAAATCATATGCTACAGTAGGCATTGTGTGGAAACAATTATGAATCTTGTCTTTGACAGCACCAAAGTGAAATGGTTTGCTCTTTATCATACTAACCTATCTCACGAAGTTCCGTTAAGTTTTGTGTGATTGAAGTTTTCAAGTTTTGGGTGAGATGTCGATATGAGGAGAATAAGGAGTGACAAGACCCTAAGCTTTGGGATGCCCAAGGCTCCCAAGGTAATATTCAAGGAAGATCCAACCAACTAAGCTTGGGGATGCCCCGGAAGGTATCCCCTCTTTCGTCTCAAACATTATCGGTAACCTTACTTGAGGCTATATTTTTATTCGTCACATGATATGAGTTTTGCTTGGAGCGTCATTTTATTTTGTTTGTATTTGTTTGATGTTATTTAGAATAATGTTTTGCATCTTTATTTTCAATAAAAATGTCAAGGATAGCCTTTACCATGCTTATTTTGCAAGTCTACATGTTGCTGTTTCGAAACAGAAAGTTTATCGATGTTGCAAAAATATCCTAGAAAATTCAGAATATGATAAAATGTTGAAACTTTTTGCAAAATAAGCTCTGATAAATTTTCTACACTGTGGTAAATTTTCATAATTTTTTGAGTTAGGGAAGTATGATGAATCTTGCATTCTTTACAGACTGTACTGTTTTGGCAGATTGCTGTTATGGTTGCATTGTTTGCATATGTTTGCTTGTTTAATGATTCTATTTGAGGATAGGAGTATTAAATATCCAGAGGCATTTAGTATGCAATGTTGAATAATAATTTTAGGGATTTGCTACAGTAGAGAATGATAAGGTTTTTGCATTGGTTTATACTAACTTATCTCACGAGTTCTTGTTGAGTTTTGTGTAGATGAAGCTTTGGAGATTTAGGAAAACCGTGATATGATAAGAATTAAGGAGACCCAAAAGCTCAAGCTTGGGGATTCCCAAGGCACCCCAAAATAATATTTCAAGAAGTCTCAATCATCTAAGCTTGGGGATGCCCCGGTAGGCATCCCACCTTTCTTCTTCAACAATTATCGGTTAGTATCTGTTGAGCCTAAGTTTTTGCTTCTTCACATGATGTGTGCTATTCTTGGAATTGCATTTTGTTTTTTTCTTGCTGTTTTAATAAAATACTTAGATCTGAAAGTTTTTCAATAAAATAGAGTCCTCAAATAGTTGCCAGGGAGGCTAAGTAAGCAGCACTCACATCCCGTCAACGAAGCTCTTTTCTATAGAAAATCTCTAGTGCTTCACTTATATCTTTTTGAGCACGGTGTGCTTTAATATTTTTGAAGAAATCCTCTCTTGCTTCACTTAAATTAATTTGAGAGAAAGAAATATTATGCTTATGATCTTCACTTATATTTGTTTGAGCTTATCAAAAGAACACATGAAAATTAGTTCCGAAGTGATAGATATCCAAGAAGTAAATAAAAAACAATCATGAGGATCATTGGACAAAATAAACTTGATTCCTCGTAATAGTTTTGAGATATGATGATGTGATATGTGAATCATGTTGACGAGTAATTATGCTTTAGTAAGAATATTGGTGTTAAGGTTTGTGATTCCCTATGCAAGCATGAAAGTCAATAGTTGTGCAATGAAATTACATCCTACTTGTGGTGCATTATTCAGTGTTAATTATGCTCAATGCTCACTTATGAGATTATTCGTTTCTTGGTTGGTCGCTTCCCAATCTTTTGATAGCCTTCATTTTGCACTAAGTATGATCACTACTTGTGCATCCAAAATCCTTTAAACCAGTTTTGCCACATGAGTCCAATATACATACCTATATGTGGTATTTGTCGGCGTTCTGGGAACGGGGGTCCCCAGATTTTCCTGCCTGCGGCCCACGGCGTGGCTCTGCGAGCGGGCCCGTACGACCCATCTTCACCAACAAAGCACTCAAGACCCTCGCGAGGGGCCAAGCCTCGTGAGGCGGACGGCGCAAGACCCCTTCGGGAGCGGCCTCACCAGGTTGGCTCGCGAGGGGCGGAGAGATCAAGGCAAGGCAAACCTCGCGAGGTTCTCGTGACGTGAGCCATGACGATCGAGACCAGGCAGGCGCCAGGCGGGCGCCAGCGTGCATAGTGTACTTGTTTCCTCTTTGGTGCTAAGGAGGCAAGTGCAGGCGCGGAGTACCGAGGCGTCAAGCAAAGGTTTCCATATCAGTGCAACAAGACCAAGACCAGCAGGACGGCAAGACGGAGGTCACCATGGAGCCCAAGGCGACGTCACCACCAGAGCCTTTTGCCGGCGAAGACTGCTTTTGTCAGGATAAGCTATACTAGTTGTCCCCTTTCAAATTGGCCGTTGTTGGCTCCCTTCCCGCTCAATATTTGAGGAGAGGACCAGGGCCTCTATAAATAGGACTAGCCACCACCATAGACGGGGACGGATCACTCAGATCATCCTCAACCACACAAGTTCACCAGGCACAAGAACACCCCGCCTCAGGAGGCTGTTCTTCCCCTTGTACGGTTCATCCTCAGCCCAAGAGGCAATCCACCACCACCACACTGGAGTAGGGTATTACAACACAACGGTGGCCCAAACCAGTATAAATCTTGTGTCCCTTGTGTCGCGAGTTTGTCCAGTTAGCCCTTGAGATCTTAGCGAAACTAGGACGTGGATCGGTTGGGGGAGATCTTCGTGCGCACCCCAGTGTTCGAACCTTGAGGGTTTTGCCGGAACCCGTGATCGGACATTTGGCGCGCCAGGTAGGGGTGCGCCGAAGCTTCCCTTCCGTCGCTCCGCGGCCCGTTGCTTCATCGTCTCCATGGCGGACGCACGCCGCGCTCGCGCTGAGCGCCGGGCTGCCCTCGCCGCCCGCGTTGCTCAGATGGCTCCCGTCGGCGGGCCACCCCGTCGTTCTCCGTCACCTACCACCAACGCCGCCACCGGCCCGGCAGGGAACGAGCAGCAAGCATCCTCGCCGCACCCCTCGGTACGGCGGGACGGCCGCACCGCCACTCCATCACTGACTCGGGCCGGTTCGTCATCCCAGCTTGTCACGCTTCCGTGGACGCGCAGACCGCGCTATGCATGGCGCGTGAGCTCCTGCGCTACCGCCCCATCGACGACCTCTACGAGGACTGGCTCGACCGCGTCGTTGAGCTTGTCAGCACCGCAGGGGGTTCCCCTACACTGTCCCTCTCGCTGCCTCGCCCTCCGCCAGCCGCGGGCGGCGTAGCCCATGGAGCGCCTCCACCACCTCTGCCCCAAGACAGAGTCTTGGCGCCAAGGTGCGCGGCCCCATGGCGCGACCTGCCGCGTCCGGCGCCCGCGCAAGAAGAAAGAAGCTATCAAGAAGTCCCTCGGCCACGAGAAAACGCCGCCGTGCTCCCTGCGCCACCACGGCAAGACCGCGTGCCGCCTGCGGTGGCGGTGCACGGACCCCATCAAGGATAAGTTCCCCACCAGCGCAGAGTCCCGGTGACCATGGCAGGCTGCCGCGCCTTCACTCCTGAGATGCGTAGCGTCGCCTGGCCGGGCAAGTTCAAGCCGGATCTGCCCCCTCGATACGACGGCACCCCCGACCCCACGGATTTCCTGCAGATCTACGAGCTGAGCATCGAGGCGGCCAACAGCGACGAGAAAGTCATGGCGAACTGGTTCCCCATGGCTCTCAAGGATGGCGCCCGCTCCTGGCTCCTGAACCTGCCTCCAGGCTCGATCTCCTCCTGGAGCGAGATGCGCGACCGTTCCGTTGCCAACTTCCAGGGCACTCGCGACCGCCCACTGGCCGCGGGTGACCTACGCCGCGTCAAGCAACAACCAGGAGAGACCCTCCAGAAGTACATCCAGCGCTTCAACAACGTTTGCCTCAAGATCCCCAAGGTGACGGACAAGTCCATCATCTCCGCGTTCTCTGATGGCGTCCGCGACGTCAAGATGAAGGAGGAGCTCGCCATCCACGAGGAGCTGTGCACGTATCTGGAGCTGTTCAACCTGGCGACCAAGTGCGCAAGAGCCGAGGAGGGGCGCGTCTCCCTCCTCGAGCTCCCGGCTACGGACCCAGAGGAGAAGAAAGCCAAGGCCAAGGACGTGAAGCGCAAGGGTGCAGCCGTGCTTGCGGCGGAGCCACACACCAAGCGCGGCAGAGACCAGCCCAAGTCATCCAAGAGCAGCCGACCGTTCTGCGCATTCCACAACCTGCATAGCCACAACACCAGCGACTGTCAAGAGCTCAGAGCCATTCGACAAGGACGCTTCGGTCGACGCCCCGAGCGCAACAACCGGGGCTACGGCCGAGGAGGGGTGGTGGACGCTGGGATGATCGTGGCCCGCGCCAGGAGTGGCGCGACCGGCCTCGTGAGGACCACTGACAGGATCAGCCTCGCGAGGGCGCATGGAGGGATTAGCCTCGTGAGGATCGCCCTCAGGGCAACGCCGGTCTTCCTCCACTACCGCCACCACGAAGAAGGAAAGACGACCACCATCAAGACGAGGTGGCTGGGGGCTTCCAGGAGCCGCGTGCTATCGCCTGCATCTTGGGCGGAGCTCAAGCCCCAGCCTCGCAGCGTATCTTCAAACAGTTTGCTCATGAAGTGAATGCAGTCCTCCCCAAGCTAGAGGCCACACGCCCGCTCAGATGGTCCAAGTGCGCCATCACATTCAGCTCGGCAGATTAGCTCAAGTGCGCGGCTACTACTAGCGCCCTCCCGATGCTTTGTTCACCAGTCATCAGCAACGTGCAAGTCACCAAGACCCTCATCGATGGCGGCGCGGGGCTCAACGTCCTGTCCGTCGACACGTTTGACAACCTCCAAGTGTCGTATGATCAGCTTCAGCCCACCAAGCCTTTCTCAGGAGTGACCGACGGCTCCACTACCCCAATCGGGCAGGTCCACCTTCCCGTCACCTTCGGACAGCGCGACAACTACCGTACCGAGCTCATCGACTTTGACGTCGCCCACATTCGCCTGCCATACAACGACATCCTTGGGTATCCAGCCCTTGCCAAGTTCATGGCAGTGACCCAACGTCCTCAAGATGCCAGGGAGCGGCGGAATCATCACATTCCCGTGCGAAGAAAGAGACGTGGTGTGCTCCCTCGAGCGTGCCTTCCAAGCTGCAGCAATCAACGACCCCGACAGCAAGGACGAGTGCCCTCCTGAGGCCACCCCTAAGAAGAAGAAGCAGCTACTCCGCGCAGGGCCTCAGGCAAGCGGCACCACGTCTGGATCAGCGCCCGGACCTGGGGCGCCTCCCTCCATCACATAGGAAAGCGTGCCCGGTGCCCTTCTCGGGTAGGGCTCGGGGGCTCTCTTCTGGAGGGCCTCAGACCTTGCAAACATCACGAGGGAGGCGCTCGGGCACCACTTGGAGGCGTGCTTCGTGACACGTCTTCCTCAGGAGGACACAGGGCGAGGAACGCCCACCGCTCAGGAGTTCATTACAAGACCACTCAGGAACTGCAGGATGCGAGGGCCATGCGCGGCAATCGCCGTTCACCTGGCGCAGCCTCCCATCCAGGCGAGGATGCCGGGCTGCGCGTCTGCATCGACATCCCAGGGCTCAACAGAGCCGCGTCTCAGGAGCCCTTCTGGCCTTCGTGCGTGGGACGCTGCGAGGGGCCACCGCACAGCCGCGTTCGCATGCCCTTTGGCCTGCCGAGCGTGGCGTCCGCCTATGAGTGCAACTTCGGCGCGCCCTGGCGACTCAGGAGGCCAGGCACCACGCCGTCCTGACAGAGAAGGAGACAGTCCTCAAGGAACCGCCTGGACCCCCATAGCCTCCCGAGGCTCAGGGCCCCGGTGGCTCGTGAGGAGCAACCCCTTCGCCGCGTACCTTCAGCTGCCCCAACATCCCTTCATCAACATAACCAGGTGACATTTTCCAAGTTTATTGAGCTGGGAGCGCCCCCCGGGCTGCATCATTCCCAGGCCACGTGGGTCCGTCCCTGTGGCATGTATCCCTTTTCATGTCTTTAGCTTACCTTGCTGGGGGCGCCCCTCGGGCTGCATCATCCCCCAAGCCGCTCGGGCCTGACCCAGTGGCATATATCTTCCCTGCATTTACTTAAGCCAGTATGCTGTCCATGCGTAATCGACCTATGACTATCACCTGCTTGATTCTCACCCGCCATGGGGGCTACTCTCGCTGGCACGACACTTGTGCTCGGGTCCGTCCCTGCAACGTCGACAAACCTGAGTGGTCGAGCTCTGACTCGCGGCACGCCCCGCGCACGTCACCTCACCAGGCCCTCAGTGCCTTCGTCTCTTTGCGGAGCAACATGCGGCAGACTGGCAACCGTAATGGCAAACTGTGTCTCTCCTTGTGCTGGCTCGCAGGAATCTCCCGAAGACGCAGGCAGGCAGAACTGCGAGCTCCCTCTTCTCCCAAGCAATCCGCTTGCGCGTTAAAAGGGGGGCTCCTGAGCATCGCGACCCAGGAGCTCCTACTGGGTCTCCAGCCCTCACTCCCTGGCCTTGACCACGGCACGCGACCTGGCATACCAGCGGCGGCTGAGCTCGCTCAAGGGCCGGGACCTGAGGACGTAGAGCACGAAGGAGAGCATGGAGAAGGGGGGTGTCGGAGTAAATGGCCACGGGTAGCCTAACCGACTGCCCCTGGTTCTTCTGAAAAAATTATCAGGCTTTCGGGCCTCCAAGCACTCCGAGCATTGGGCCGCCTTCCCTGGCCGGCTACCACTAAAGCCGACTCCCGGAAGGCGACCCAGCCTCACCAACTCCTCCCCAGGATGACTACGGGGTGGCCGACTCCAAGAAGCCGGCCAAGAAAGACGCCGACTCCTAGGAGCCGGCCAAGACCACAACCACTCCAAACCACTCCCACATAACGGCGACGTGACGGGGTGTGGCCACAATGCGGCCCACTACCCCCGAAGCCCGAGGCAGGCGTGGCTACAGGAGGCCGTACGGGACGGACGTCTCCCGTGCGGCTCGGCACTGTAGCCATGTTGGCCTCGACGTCGCCCACGACCGACTCCCGTACGGCCCGCGGGCGGCGGGCCCCTTCGGCCAGAGAGAGGCGTGAAGGCGGCCCGGCCTTCCCCAGTCGGCCAAGAGCGTAGCCGGCCTCCAGAAGCCGGCTACTCCCTTCCTCGAAGCAGGAGCCCCATTAAGGAGACAAGACGAGGTAAGGTTATAGTGATAGCCCCCGAGGCGGCCCACTGTAGCCACGCTTACCTCGACAAAGCCCTCGTCATCACAGGCGAGGCTACAGTAAGCAGCCGCCGACAAGACCCTAGGCGGTGGGGCCGGCCTGTCGACCGAGTAGCCGGCAGCCGGCGGGACCCACCAGCCGGCGGGACCCAGCAGCCGGCGGAGAAGCCGGCGAGCGTAGACACTGACGGCTGGGACCAGTTCCCAGTCGGATTACCATTGTACCCCCGGGGGGTAGGCCTATATAAACCCCCCGGAGCACCCATGCAAAGGGTTCGCACCCAAGCATAGTTGGCCTCTGAGCATAGAGTTGCCCTCTAAGCATAGCACACACACCATAGATAGAGAGAAGCAAGAGCTAGCCTTGTTCTTCTTCTCCCTTGATCTCAACAGCTCTAGGAGCGATTGTAGCTACCTTTTATCGATCTAGTGATCATGCGGAGACCCCGCAGAGCAGGACTAGGGGTGTTATCTCCTCGGAGAGCCCCGAACCTGGGTAAGATTCGCCGGCGTGCATGTCTTCGCCTCATCCCGTTTCCAGGCACCGGCGACGTTTTATTGGCTCCCACAATGATAAGCCATCCCTTGGCATATGTCGCACCAACCACCCGACATTTGGCGCCCACCGTGGGGCCAGGTGCACCGTCGTCCGGAGACCTGTTCTGGACGGGAACCCTCTTCCTCCCCCGCGAGCGCAGCCAGCCTGCTGCGCCCGATGGCGTTTGCCTCGACGCGCTGCAAGGCGTCGACGACGCCTGCGCAGCGAGCCGCCTCGCCGATCTGCTCGGCGAGACTCGCATCTCCGACGAGCCTGCGTCCGACGCAGGCACCGACTACCCCGAGAGCCGCCTCGTCAGCCTCCTCGACCAACTTCACGTCTCCAGCGAGCCTGCTGCGGACATGGAGTCTGTCGGCTCCACCGACCCGATGCTCATCGACTCCGACACCGCGTCGCTTGACGCCTACCCCTCCGACGTGGTGGTCTTCGACGACCCCCTCCCTCGAGCTGACAGCGGCAGCAGCGCTGTCACCGAAGTGCTGGTCATCAGCCACGTCTCCAACTCGGGCGAGAATGCCCGCGACGCTCAGCAAGCGGCGATGCACGACCTCTCCGTCCCCATCCCGGCCGACGCCGACGCCGAGACCCTGGAGGCACGCCGCCTTGCCCTCATCGCGGAGGGCCAAAAGATAGCCTCGATGAGACGCCTCACCGAAGCCCACCAGCGCGAAGTCGACCGCGCCGCCTTCGGCACGCCGCCGCCTAGCGGCCCGAGCCGAGCCGGCTTCGTCCAGAAGCGCGGCGCAGCCGTTGCCAGCATGCTGGGCGCAGATCGCCCCGTCTACGCCACCCCGCTCGAGAATCTGCGAGCCGCTCAGGCGGCTGCAGAGGAGCTCAACGGGCTGGGAGCCGACGAGCTCCCCTACATGACAAGACGGATCCAGCAGATGATCGACGCGGCTGCAGAGCGGCATGAAGCCGGCGCCCGTGCTGATAGTCATCCCCCGCGCAGGGAGCACGCCGCGACGTCCCGCTCGCCGACTGCGAGCGGCGCGCGCCAGAAGAAAGACAAGGAGCCGGCTGCCAGCCGCAGCCGGACTCGCATCACCATCGAGCGCGACGCGGATGGCCGCCCTCGAGCTGTAGAGCACCAAGGAAATCTGCCTCCTCCCCCGCCTCGAAGAGAAAGACGCCTCACTCCACCGCCTATCACGCACCCGACTCTTGGCGACCGACTCGGCCGCCGAGAAGGAGTCGGCGAGAACGACGCCCGCCACAGGATCGACCGCCTTGCTCGATCCTTGGCGTTAGAAGAAGAAGACGATGTCGGCCCGCCATGCTTTGGCCCCCGCATCCGCGACGAGCCCTTCCCCAAAGGGTTCTCGCTCCCCAGAGACACGCCCAAGTACAACGGCTCGGTGAAGCCGGAAGATTGGCTCATCGACTACTCCACGGCCGTCAGCATCGCCAACGGCAATCGGCGCGTCGCCGTGAAGTACGTCCCCCTGATGCTGCAGGGCACGGCGCGCACATGGCTCAACAGCCTCAAGCCCTACAGCATCAACAGTTGGCTGGACTTCACCGAAGTTTTCGTCCGCAACTTCACCAGCACCTACAAGCGGCCTCCCAAGCCTCGCCAGCTCTCCCTCTGCGTCCAGGGGCCCAACGAGTCGACCCGCGACTACCTCACGCGATGGGCCGAGCTCCGCAACTCCTGCGAGGGAGTGCACGAGGTCCAGGCCATCGAGTACTTCACCGCCGGGTGCCGAGAGGGCACCCTCCTCAAGCACCGACTCCTCTGCGACGAGCCGGCTACCCTCGACGAGTTGTTGATCACCGCCGACAAGTACGCCACTGCCGACTCCTCAATGAAGACCGAGCTCCGAGTGGACGCTTCAGGGAAAGTAATTGCTCCGGCTCCCAAGACGCCGGCTGGCGACCCTAATCGGCGCCCCTACCAGAACGACCACAAGCGCAAGGGCCCCATGCCGACTTCCTCCAGTCGGCAGGTGGCCACAGTTGAAGACGAGCAGCCCGAAGAGCGGCCCGCTCCCAAGAAGAAGGGTGGCCGGCCGCCCTGGCAGCCGTCTTTCTCCTACGAACAAGCACTCGATGCCCCCTGCAAGTTCCACAGCGGCGCGAAGCCGTCCAACCACACAACCCGGAAATGCCACTGGCTCACCCGCATCACCAAGGGTGAGGGAATGTTGCCGCCTCCGCCTCCCGGCCAGCCGCCTCCAGCCCCCCAGCAGCCGGCGGCTCGGCCGGCAGTCGGCGCCATCCAAGACGAATTCCCCGAAGAGCACGCCGCCTACGTCGTCTTCACAAGTCAAGCCGACGACAAGCGCAGCCGACGCCGGCAGCACCAAGAAGTGAACGCAGTCGCCTCTAGCACCGCCGAGTTCATGCACTGGTCGGAAAAGCCAATCAGCTGGAGCCAGGCCGACCACCCAGAGGTGATGCCTTCGCCTGGCTCCTATGTTACGGTCTTGGACGTCACCCTTGCGACGGAGAGGCGAGCTGCCAGATTTTCCCGCGTCCTGATAGACGGCGGAAGCAGTATCAACATACTGTACCGCGATACCATGGACAAGCTGAACATCAAAGCGAAGCAGCTCATGCCGAGCCGCACCGTCTTCCATGGTATCGTACCCGGCCTATCTTGCTCTCCAATCGGCAAGATCAAAATGGATGTTCTCTTCGGAGACAAAGATCATTTTCGCCGGGAAGCAATATGGTTCGAGGTAGTGGATTTGGAGAGCCCCTATCATGCACTGCTTGGCCGACCTGCTTTGGCCAAGTTCATGGCTGTGCCCCACTACGCCTACCTGAAGATGAAGATGCCGAGCTCGAAGGGGATCATCACGGTAGCCGGCGACTACAAGAAGTCCATCGAGTGTGCCATGGCCAGCAGCCGGCTGGCCGAGTCCCTCGTGGTGGCAGAAGAGAAGAAGATGTTGGAACGGGTTGTGGCCATGGCCGGCAAACAGCCGGCCTTGTCCCCCAACCCCAAGGATTGTGATGCGCAGGGCTCCTTCCAGCCTGCAAAAGAGACGAAGAAGATACCTCTGGACCCGGAGAACCCGGAGAGGTTCGCTGTGATTGGGGCGAACTTGGACAGTAAATAGGAAGGCGAGCTCGTCGACTTCCTCCGTGAGAATCGAGACATCTTTGCATGGTCCCCAAAGGACATGCCGGGTGTCCCGAAGGATTTCGCCGAGCACAAGCTACACGTCCGAGATGATGCGAAGCCGGTCAAGCAGCCCCTCCGCCGACTATCAGAAGAGAAGCGAAGAATCGTGGGAGAAGAGATAGCCCGGCTCCTTGCCGCCGGCTTTATCATGGAAGTGTTCTTTCCAGAATGGCTTGCCAACCCAGTTCTGGTTCTGAAGAAGAATAACAAGTGGCGCATGTGTATAGACTACACGAGTTTGAACAAGGCCTGCCCAAAGGATCCGTTTGCTCTGCCACGGATTGATCAAGTGATAGACTCCACAGCCGGATGCGAGCTGTTAAGTTTTTTGGATGCATACTCAGGGTATCATCAGATCAAGTTGGACCCGGCTGACCGCCTGAAGACTGCCTTCATCACACCCTTTGGAGCTTTCTGCTACCTGACAATGACATTCGGCTTGAGAAATGCCGGTGCCACTTTTCAGCGTTGCATGCAGAAATGTCTCTTGAAACAACTCGGCAGAAATGCCCACGTCTATGTAGACGACATTGTGGTGAAGACAGAGAAGCGCGGTACCTTGCTGGAAGACCTGAAAGAAACATTTGCCAACTTGCGCCGATTCCAAATCAAGCTCAATCCCGAGAAGTGCGTGTTCGGAGTGCCAGCCGGCCAGCTGCTAGGCTTCCTGGTCTCCGAACGCGGCATTGAGTGCAACCCCGTCAAGATCAAGGCCATCGAGAGGATGGAGATTCCCACCAAACTGCGAGATGTGCAGAAGTTCACTGGCTGCTTAGCCTCCCTGAATCGTTTTATCAGCCGACTAGGAGAAAAGGCTCTCCCCCTGTACCGACTCATGAAGAAGTCCACTCACTTTGAGTGGAATGATCAAGCCGACCAAGCCTTCCATGAGTTGAAGAAAATGTTGACCACTCCGCCTGTCCTGGCTGCGCCGACTGAGAAGGAGCCCATGCTCCTCTACATCGCCGCGACTAGCCGAGTCGTCAGCACTGTTGTTGTGGTCCAGCGCCCGGAGGAAGGCCGAGCCCAGCTGGTCCAGAGGCCGGTCTACTATCTCAGCGAAGTACTATCCAGCTCAAAGCAAAACTACCCGCACTACCAAAAGATGTGCTATGGGGTGTACTTCGCTGCCAAGAAATTGAAGCCCTACTTCCAAGAGCACCCCATCACGGTCGTGTGCACTGCCCCGCTCGCCGAGATCATAGGCAGCCGGGATGCATCCGGCCGGGTGGCCAAATGGGCCATTGCCTTGGCGCCCTACACGATCTTCTATCAACCCCGCACCGCCATCAAGTCGCAAGCATTGGCCGACTTCCTCGTCGACTGGGCCGAGACCCAGTACTTACCGCCGGCTCCCGACTCTACTCATTGGCGGATGCACTTTGACGGGTCCAAGATGCGCACCGGCTTGGGAGCCGGCATCGTCCTCACCTCTCCCAAAGGCGACAAGCTCAAGTACACGCTGCAGATCCACTTCGCCGCCTCCAACAACGTGGCCGAGTACGAGGCGCTCGTACATGGGCTCCGGCTAGCCAAAGAGCTTGGCATACGCCGGATCCTGTGCTACGGCGACTCCGACTTAGTGGTCCAGCAATCATCTGGCGACTGGGACGCCAAGGACGCGAACATGGCGAGCTACCGTTTTCTCGTCCAACAGATGAGCGGATACTTCGAAGGGTGCGAGTTCCTTCACGTGCCAAGGGCCGACAATGACCAAGCAGATGCCCTAGCACGGATCGGCTCCACCCGACAAGCCATACCGACTGGCGTCTCCCTCCAGCGCCTCCTCAAGCCGTCCATCAAGCCGTCTCCAGAGTCGGATTCCATCTTCGTACCGCCTGCGCCAGAAACAGCCGGATCCGACTCGAGAAATCCCGCAGGCGGCACGGGGACCTCGACGACTGGCCCGGGGACTGCCGTAGTCGCACCCGGCACGGGGACTTCAGAACCCGGCCCGGGGACTGCAGCAGTCGGCCCGGGGACTGCAACGACACAAGAAAGCGGTGGCCGACTCCAATTCAACACCCAACCCACCCACCCGAGTCATGGTGGCCACATTAACAGAAGAAGAAGTCACAGCTCCCTCATGGGCCCAGCCCATCCTCAAGTTCCTAGTCAGCAGAGAGCTGCCGGCTGATGAGATCTCAGCAAGACTAGTGCAACGACGAGCCGCAGCATACACAATAATCAACAGGGAGCTTGTGAAGCGCAGCGTCACTGGAGTCTTCCAGCGTTGCGTCGAGCCAGAAAAAGGAGTGGCAATCCTCAAAGACATCCACCAAGGCGAATGCGGCCACCACGCAGCCTCAAGATCCCTTGTGGCCAAGGCTTTCCGCCATGGTTTCTTCTAGCCGACTGCCTTGGAGGATGCTAAAGAAATAGTCAAGAGCTGCAGAGGATGCCAAGTTTTTAGTTCCAAGCAACACCTGCCAGCTTCTGCACTCAAGACCATTCCCCTCACCTGGCCTTTTGCCGTCTGTGGACTGGACATGGTAGGCCCTTTCAAGACAGCCCGCGGCGGCTTGCCACATCTACTCGTTGCTGTGGACAAGTTCACAAAGTGGATCGAAGCCAAGCCGATTAAGAAGCTGAACGGGCCGACTGCCGTAACATTCATCACCGACATCACTACTCGGTACGGCGTGCCGCACAGCATCATCACCGACAACAGCACGAACTTCGCCAAAGGTGCACTGGCACGTTTCTGCACGACGCAGGGCATCCGACTGGACTTAGCGTCCGTTGCCCACCCGCAGTCAAACGGCCAGGTCGAGCGAGCAAATGGACTCATCCTCTCCGACATCAAGCCCCGACTGGTTGTACCACTGGAGCGATCGGCCGGCTGCTGGCTCGAAGAGCTGCCGGCTGTCCTCTGGAGTCTGCGCACCACACCCAACAAGTCAACCGGCTTCACTCCATTCTTCCTTGTGTACGGTGCCGAGGCTGTCATCCCAACAGACATCGAGTTCGACTCGCCTTGGATCACCATGTACACGGAGGAGGAAGCCAAAGAAGCAAGAGAAGACAGCGTCGACCTACTGGAAGAAGGCCGGCTGTTAGCCCTCAGCCGGTCCGCCATCTACCAGCAAGGGTTGCGCCGCTACTACAACCGCAAGGTCAAGCCAAGATCCTTCCAAGAGGGCGACCTTGTGCTCCGGCTGATCCAGCGAACAGCCGGCCAGCACAAGCTCTCGGCCCCTTGGGAAGGCCCCTTCGTCGTCAGCAAGGCACTCGGCAACGACTCCTACTACTTGATCGACACGCAAAAACCAAGAGCACGCAAGAGAGACGACTCCGGCAAGGAGTCGGAGCGACCATGGAACGCAAACCTCCTAAGACGATTTTACAGCTGAAGACCCCGGAGTAAAAGAGTTGGGCCAGGAGAGTCCCGGGGCGTCCACGAGGGTGGGGGGCGCGCCCATCCCCCCCAGGCGCGTGGGCCTGCCTCGTGGACACCTGGGGTACCTCCTTGATGTGAGACCGACGCCAAAAATTCCTATAAATACAGAAACCTCAGAAAATTAACCTAGATCGGGAGTTCCGCCGCCGCAAGCCTCTGTAGCCACGAGAAATCAATCTAGGCCCTCTCTGGCACCCTGCCGGAGGGGGCCATCATCACCGGAGGCCATGGAGGAGGATCCCGGAGGGGCCATCATCACCATGAACGCCAAGGACCAGAGGGGGGAGGCCATGGAGGAGGAAGCACAAGGGGGAGAACCTCTCCTCCTCTCTCTTGGTTGCGGCGGAGTGCCATCGGGAGGGGAACCATCGCCGCGGTGATCGTCTTCATCAACATCACCATCATCATCATCACCATCCTCATCTCTTTTACGTGGTCCACTCTCCCGCTCCCCGCTGTAATCCCTACTTGAACATGGTGCTTTATGCCACATATTATGATCCAATGACGTGTTGCCATCCTATGATGTTTTGAGTAGATATCCTTTGTCTTTGGGTTGATTGATGATCTAGATTGGCATGAGTTGTATGTTTTATTTTGGTGCTGTCCTATTGTGCCCTCCGTGTCGCGCAAGCGTGAGGGATTCCCGCTGTAGGGTGTTGCAATACGTTCATGATTCGCTTATAGTGGGTTGCCTGAGTGACAGAAGCATAAACCCGAGTAAGGGGGTTGTTGCGTATGGGATAAAGGGGACTTGATGCTTTAATGCTATGGTTGGGTTTTACCTTAATGATCTTTAGTAGTTGCGGATGCTTGCTAGAGTTCCAATCATAAGTGCATATGATCCAAGAAGAGAAAGTATGTTAGCTTATGCCTCTCCCTCATATGAAATTGCAATGACGACTACCGGTCTTGTTAACAATTGCCTAGGACAATTCCGCACATCGATCCATCATTATTCCACACTCGCTATTTATAATATTTAGTAATATATTCTAACTTTATGATAACAGCACCTACTTTTATATTTTAGCTCTCCGATATCATACAAAGTTATCCTCTTCATACCCACAACATAGTTTTATTTCTCGTTCTAGTTGGAAGCAAACGTTCGGTGTACGTAGAGTCATATCAGTGGCAGATAGGGCTCGAGAGAATATTGACCTTACCTTTAGCTCCTTGTGGGTTTGACACTCCATACTTATCACTTCCACCTTTGGAAATTGCTATGATGATTCCTTGCACTCGGGGATTATCAGGAGACCGAGCTGAAGCGGGACTCGCGCTCACACAAGTTCGTAATGAGGACAATATTAACAGGAGACGTTACAAAATCTTTACACACCCCCACGGGGCACTTCTTGATTCCTCACAGGGAACAAAAGGCAAGAACTTAGGGAATCCTATCTGCACGCGTCCCTGTGGATGACGCCATCATGAACAGTGGGCACCAGAGGCCGGCGCCAACCTCATCCAGATCGGCAGCGGCGGCGGCGGCCAGACGCTGCAGCCCTGCTCCGGGCTCGGCGATAGCTTGGGGGCACGTAGCTATCGTCGCTCGTCTCCGAGGTCTCATAGAGCTCGGGAGAATCGCTGGGCTCCCAAGTGTCGCCCCGGCTTCCAGAGGAGCCGTTGGCGGTGCGGGCAGCAGACCCTGCCCCAGCTGCGGCACCAGCCTGATGACCCCACCTGGGGCAACACTCCAGACGGTGGCCTTCTGTGTCGAAAACCTTGAAGAACAGCGTGGAGGCACCGTCGTACACGAAATGGATTGCGAGGGCGCCCTCCGCGCGACACACTCGGGCGACCTCACCCCAGCCTCGGGTCATAAAGATCTTCCCTGAGGAGACAGCCTCAACCTCCGCTCTAGTCGCCGGCGTGTCGCAGTCGGCGTGCTGCAGCCAAAGCTCTAGGGGCCCCCTCGGCGGCATCTCAGCTGAGAAGAAGGAAGGGAAGCGGATCCAAGTGCTCGGGGGCATCACCGCCCATAGCACGAGCTCGTGCGAGGAGTCCGTGGCGTGGACTCCAGGGGCGGCGACGCGCGCCGCCGCGACATGGCGACCATGGCCACGGGGCGCGCGCCGACGCTCGTCGCCTCTCCCTCCTGAGCCCCCGGCTTGGGCATACAGGGGTAACGGATACCCAGGAGGAGGCCGCTCGCACCAAGGCCTCGTCACCACCTGCATCGTCGCTGCGTCGCGGCAGTGAACCGACCTCTTCTTCGGCGGGAGCGGCACCGGCCCGTCGAGGGGGGTCTTTCCTTTCTTCGCAGCGGAAAACCTTCGGATGGGCGCCATTGGTGTCGGCGGTGGAGCAGAGGAGGACAAGCAAGCGGAACGGGAAGAGATGGGCGACGGGGGCTCCGCCCCCCCATTTATAGCAGGAGAAGGCCAACCAGCGCACCCACGATCACAGGTAATGATGGTTTTTCCTTGCATGTCGCAGGGACTTGTCAAGTCGGGCAGTTGCCGAGGCAGCATGGGGAAGCGGAGACGCCCACGTCCAGTCAACCGCCACGCGTCGACCCAGGCCGCAGGCTATTGGGGCCCGCGGTGCTCCGCACTTGGCCTTTGGCTTCGCCTCGAAGCCAAGCCCGAGCGCGCCTTGGGCCCGGGGGCTACTGTCGGCATTCTGGGAACGGGGGTCCCCAGACTTGCCTGCCTGTGGCCCACGGCGTGGCTCTGTGAGCGGGTCCGTACGGCCCATCTTCACCAACAAAGCACTCAAGACCCTCGCGAGGGGCCAAGCCTTGCGAGGCGGACGGCGCAAGACCCCTTCGGGAGCGGGCTCACCAGGTTGGATCGCGAGGGGCGGAGAGATCAAGGCAAGGCAAACCTCACGAGGTTCTCATGACGTGAGCCATGACGATCGAGACCAGGCGGGCGCCAGCGTGCATAGTGTACTTGTTTCCTCTTTGGTGCTAAGGAGGCAAGTGCAGGCGCGGAGTACCGAGGCGTCAAGCAAAGGTTTCCATATCAGTGCAACGAGACCAAGACCAGCAGGACGGCAAGACGGAGGTCACCATGGAGCCCAAGGCGACGTCACCACCAGAGCCTTTTGCCGGCGAAGACTGCTTTTGTCAGGATAAGCTATACTAGTTGTCCCCTTTCAAATTGGCCGTTGTTGGCTCCCTTCCCGCTCAATATTTGAGGAGAGGACCAGGGCCTCTATAAATAGGACTAGCCACCACCATAGACGGGGACGGATCACTCAGATCATCCTCAACCACACAAGTTCACCAGGCACAAGAACACCCCGCCTCAGGAGGCTGTTCTTCCCCTTGTACGGTTCATCCTCAGCCCAAGAGGCAATCCACCACCACCACACTGGAGTAGGGTATTACAACACAACGGTGGCCCAAACCAGTATAAATCTTGTGTCCCTTGTGTCGCGAGTTTGTCCAGTTAGCCCTTGAGATCTTAGCGAAACTAGGACGTGGATCGGTTGGGGGAGATCTTCGTGCGCACCCCAGTGTTCGAACCTTGAGGGTTTTGCCGGAACCCGTGATCCGACGGTATTCTTTTGCCATTCTAAGCAAATTTGTATGTGCCATCTCTAATTTTCAAAATAAATTTATTGTTTGTGTGCTCGTACCGCTCGTGAGGCGGTGAGGGGTGGCCAATATTTTCCATGCTGGATGTCTTATTCTCACGATGAGTGTTTATTCACTTGTCATTGCATGAGAGTAAGGCAAAGGTATTAGGGATGCCCACTCCCAAAATGAAAAATGAATTTACTTTATGTTGTCAAATAATAAATTCCTTGGAAAGTATTGGTATGGAGGGCACCCGTGGATACGCTTAGCCATGGAAAGTGAAAGTATGGTGGAAAAAGGAATAAACTTTATTTTCTATTTGGGAACCGCCTATGATATATCTAGCATGGAAAGTGTTGGGAGCTCTAAGTCATTTTCGTTGGTGGGAAAAGTATGCCTCTCAAAATGTTTTTTATCTCTTAATTTTCTCTTTGAGCTCTGGCACCTCTACAAATCCCTACTTCCGTCTGCGAAGGGTCTTTCTTTTACTTTATGCAATTTTTATTTTAAATTTGAGTCTCTGTCTTCTCTTATAAAGCACCAACTAGGAGGCACTATGATCGTACTTGAGCATTGGGTGTAGCTAATATGGGAGTGTGTTTCATGAATGGATCAATGATTGAGCATGATGGGCCAGGGATAACTTATTTTAGTGTTGATATTTTGAAAGACATGGTTTCTTGTTGGTATGCTTGAGTATTAAAGTCCTCATGTCAAAACTAGACTATTGCTTTGAACCATATAAAAGTCCAAATGTCCACGCTACAAAAGAAAAGAGTTTATGATGAATATGATAGGTAGCATTCCACAACAAAAATGCCATTTTCAATTGCTACTTTATCATGATAAGTTTTATGAGAATGAGTTGCTGTTATGATGCTAGGAAAAGTGATAGAAATTATCATTGATCAAACTTATGCACTTTGCTAGCATTCACACTTCATAAATTATTTCTTTTATCATTTACCTACCCAGGGACGAGTAGGAATTAAGCTTGGGGATGCTCATACGTCTCCAACGTATCTATAATTTATGAAGTATTCATGCCATGTTTACAACAATTTTATATAGTTTTGGTATGATTTGCATGGAACTAACCTGGACTGACGCAGTTTTCAGCAGAACTACCATGCTGTTGTTTTTTTGTGCAGAAATGAAAGTTCTCCAAATGAGCTGAAACTTTTTGACAATTTCTTTTGGAACAAAAGAGACCCCCGAAGCTTCGTGGAAGGATCAGAAGATGAAGGAGTAGGGCACAAGACACCGGGGCGCGCCTGGGCCCTTGCCCGTGCCCCGGTGGGTTGTGCTCACCCCGAGGCCCATCTTAGCGTGAAACCAACGCCAAAAAATACTATAAATAGAGAAACCATCAGAAATAGCCCTAGATCAGAAGTTCCGCCGCCGCAAGCCTCTTTAGCCACCGAAAACCAATCGGGAGCCCGTTCCCGCACCCTGCCGGAGGGGGAAATCATCACCGGTGGCCATCTTCATCATCCCGGCGGCCACCACGATGAGGAGGGAGTAGTCCACCCTCGGGGCTAAGGGTTTGTACCAGTAGCTATTTGTTTAATCTCTCCCTCGCGCGATCTTGGTATGTCATGATCTTGATCTATCATGGGCTTTGTTAACATAGATGGATCATATGATGTTTCTCCCCTCTCTACTCTTGTTGCGATGAATTGAATCTTTACCCTTTGAAGTTTTGTCTTGTCGGATTGAATGTTCAGATTTGAGAACACATAATGTATGTCTTGCGGTATGAATACTTGAGGTGACAATGGGGTATCATATTGATTCACTTCATGTATGTTATGGCACTCAACTTGCGGATTCCCGAGGTGACATTGGGGTAATCTATGCATATATAGGGGTTGATGTACGTTTTTATTATCTTTTCTCCGATAGAAACTTTGGGGTCTCCTTATAGTTCTTTGAGTGGATTGAATATTATGATCATGAAGTTGTTTGATGCATATCGTAGAATTAACTCACGGATATTCATGGTGACATTGGAGTATCTAGGTGGCATTAGAGTTGGTTGATGTGTGTCATATGGTGTTATTTTAGTACGGACTCTTGATTAGATCGATCGGAAAGAATAGCTTGCGTTATTTTAGTACGAACTCTAGGATAGATTGATCGGAAAGAATAGCTTTGAGGTGGTTTCGTACCCTACAAACAATTTCTATCTTTTGTTCTCCGCTAATAGGAACTCGGGAGTGATTCTTTATTGCACTTTGAGGGATAATCATACGATCCAACTATGTTAGCATTGTTGAGAGATTGTACTAATGAAAGTACGGACCCTAGGCCTCATTTTCAAGCATTGCAATACCGTTTTTGTGCCCGTTTACTATTTGCTTCCTTGCTGTTTTTATTTATTCAGAATATAAAAATATATTTCTACCATCAATATTACACTTTTATCACCATCTCTTCACCGAACTAGTGCACCTATACAATTTGCCATTGTATTGGGTGTGTTGGGGACACAAGATATTTCTTTTATTTGGTTGCAGGGTTGTTTGAGAGAGACCATCTTCATCCTACACCTCCCACAGATTGATAAACCTTAGGTCATCCACTTGAGGGAAAATTGCTACTGTCCTACAAAACTCTGCGCTTGGAGGCCCAACACAAGTCTACAAGAATAAAGTTGCATAGTAGACATCAAGCACCTATATGGGCTCATCATCGTTTGTCATCAGAGGGCTGACAGATCCGCCAAGTCTGGAAGCAATTGCGTGCCGTGAGGCCTTGTCTTTGGCTGAAGATTTGGGCCTCCAAAATCTGGTGATAGCTTCTGATTGCTTGACGGAGGTGAAGCATATCAACAAAGCGACAGGAGGAAGTTATGGTGTAGTAGTAAAAGAAATTTGGTATTGGAAGAATTTGTTTAATTCTTGTACTTTTACTCATGAATCTAGGAACACAAACTACGAGTCTCATGATCTAGCTAGGCATGCTCTTTTGTTGGATCACGGGCGCACCTTTGGTTGGGACAACCTCATGATCCTCATGTAACTCCTGTATCCATTGCACCTGATTAATAAAGCCTAGTAGATTTTCTCAAAAAAAAAAAGTTGTCCGCCAGCTGTGATTTGTACGACCGACGGGTGCAGTAACACCCATCAATGATTATATATCAGGAAATGGTGATTTTGGAGTAGTGAATAATTTTACTCCCTCCTATCCATATTAATTGTCGGTTTGTCGCTGATTTAGTACAATTTTGTACTAAGTCAACCACAATATTATGGATCGGAGGAAGAGTACTCATGCATTTAAGGAGTACTACATACTAGAATATCTAAATCTCTATTAGGGACCAAATATGAACCCTTCAAATACCAAATATATAAGACGACCAAGCAACTCAAAAATACTTAAAGTGTACTATATTTTATTATAGTTCAACATAAATAATTTACTTGTAGTTGAACATAAGTAATAACTGAAACAACGAGACCAACGACTGGATTTGCAATAATTTACTTGCAGTTCAACATAAATATATTTGGTTCCCACGTGCATGTTCTGTATAAACCTGAGGAACATCATTTTGGGTAGCATTTGCACAACACTGGTACAATGAGGTGCTATACAAACGGTTTTTAACCCCTTTCCGCGACGGCATTTGGAACCGTCACCAAGTGAGTGTGGGCGATAAGGGGGTCCTTCCCATAGGACCCAGAAACCGTCGGGGATAGGGATCCTTGATGCATATAGTTGTCCCTATATAACCATTTCCGAGATCTCAAATGTCCCAAACGCTTCATCCTTGCTACTCGTTTGTGCTCGCATTGCCATCGCAGTCGGAGTTTTGTGGTTTTACCTAAAACCAGGCAGATTCCAGGCACGAGAGTTTTCCAGGAACATACCAAACTGGCTCTACGTTTACGATGCCTGGCACATCACAAACAGTTCATGATTATAAACAGTGTACAATAGGTAGACAATCACACACATTTAGTTTTCCCGCACCGTATGTGATAGTGTCTGACATCACACATGCTTTGCAAACGGCAACTATGTGCATTGTTACACACGTTTCCTCTCCGTGAACCATGTCGGATTATGATGTATATCGTAGATGCTATGCTTTATTAACCGTGTGCGCTATAATGACCTGCACACCATAATTTCGCCCTAATTTAATTGTTGCTTTTTAAAATTGTACCTAATTTAAACTTGAAAGTAGGCTATAGCTTTATTCATATCCATCAGGTTCAAACAACCAATGCATTATTCGATTCACAGGTACATATGTTTAAGAATTACATAAGCACGAAATAAGGAATGATGAACCAGGGTTCTATACTTGTACTATTATAGATGGTAAAGAAAGAGGCGACAGACATTCTGGTTGCTGAACAAGGTGAAGCGGAATGGCCCTATTGTGCTCTCCTGGATGCAGAAGGCACGCACGACTCTAGTCCAACCCCTTGTGATGGCCGGCCGCCAATCATGTAGTTTGAGAGGTAATCTTGAGTAAACTGCTTCAGGATCCACTGCAAAGGGAAAAAGATTCGGACATTGTCATCTAACACAACTCATTACGGGCAGTAAAAAGAAGGCTACAGGGTTCTTACTTACCATCTTGCAGTTCACTGTTGTCTTGCATAAAGTGTAAACAAATAGTTTGATTAACATCTTTTGACCCATTTCAA
The DNA here is from genome assembly GCF_018294505.1 of Triticum aestivum. Classification (NCBI taxonomy): domain Eukaryota; kingdom Viridiplantae; phylum Streptophyta; class Magnoliopsida; order Poales; family Poaceae; genus Triticum; species Triticum aestivum. The sequence goes on along the minus strand of NC_057811.1, from coordinate 332,745,781 downwards.
TAACAATCTTTATCAGTTTCCTCACTTGATGCTGGTTCATGAATATCTCATTGCCCCATACGCAGAAAGGGTCGAAGTGTGGATCTTTGGCAATGACATATGTACCTAAAAGCACCAAGTTAATATTAGAAGCTAAACAACAATTGCAAAATGATGTATTACAACACTCCCTCCATCCCTTTATATAAGATTCTATTACATGTATATCTAGACATCATCAGAACATTAAGGTAACACTCTTCCTTGTTGCTATGTAGCCTGGGATTGCATATTTAGTCATTCAGTACAATGCATGTTGCTATGTAGCCTCAGATATATTAAATATGGCCCTAGTTAACCTACTGATAAATGGGTTACAGATATATTCAGTGAAATGTCCGATTCGACGATTAATCCCTTATCAGCCCACAGGCTATATGGTACCAGCTACCGATATCCTGAACAGTGAGTACATATAAGCAATGCGATGAAACTAACCTCGATGGAAAACATCATTGTTCTCAATATTGTCCTATATGAGTACATATAAAGGCATTTTAAGCACAACAAGCTAAACATCAACCAAATATATCCATGGTAGACAACATAATCTACAAATGACAGCTTCAGTGTGCAGGCTTAAGCACGCTAGTTAAGCAAAACAAGAAGTGGAAAGGTGTGTTAACTGCATCAGGCATAACATTTAAAAACAAGCAAATAGTCATTCAAACTGGTATTGTGCAGGTCTAAAGTACACTAGTTATTGTTAAAAAAACGAAAAGGCATGTTAACTGCAATATCCTTAACTACAACCAAATATCGTAATTCATAGTGGTATTGTTGAAACTATTATTGATGAAATTGAACAGCACGGCAAATAGTTGCACATATAGAGCATCACATTGTGAAGAATTGAAATAAACAAGGCATAAGGCCATCCCTAGCCGATCCTTTAAAAGTTAAAGGACTAAAACCCTTAGTGGATATATATATATATATATATATATATATATACTCCAGCAATTTTGACCGTCTCTAGTCGATCCCCTAAACTTAACGTTCTAAACTTCAATCTGATCAAGTTCAAAGCAGGTTCAACTGAAAGTAGCATGCATTCAAACATAAACATAGATAGTTTTGCATAACCGAACATAAAACATAAATTTAAACTAAGCTAAACTACTTTCGGTCGAAGTGGAGGTCGAGCCAATCCTTACTCATCAGGTACGGTGTGCCACGAGCCGGGTCCGGGCCGGTGCCGCCGTCGGGGTCGTTGGGGAAGACACTCCTCCACTCGTCGACGTCGATCTCCTCGTCCTTTCCGCCCACCTCGACGCACTCCGCGCCGCCGTTCTTGCCGCCTTCGACCTCATCATCGGAGGAGAGCGCGATAACCTCGCCGCCCTCCATGCCGGCAAAGATCGCCCGCTCCGCCTCCACGAGCTCTGGGTGCTGCCGACGGAGCTCTTGTAGGTAGGCCTCGTCGGGGGCCTCGGCCTCGAGGCGCTACCACGCCTCGCTGTACTCCCGCTCCATAGCCGAGCTCACCACCCCTGGCTCCGGCGGAACGAAGTCGACCGGACGTGTGCCGAAGGGGAAATTGAGCCTAACCGCCGCGTCATGGTAGCGGACCTACCAGCGGTCGTACTCCATGGCCGTGAGCTCGGCCATGTGGAAGCTACCGAGCCACTAGCGGGTGTGGGCCTCCCGATCTGTAATCTTGGCGACCGACGTTCCCCATCGGTGCTACCGGACCCCGAGGTAGGATCCCGTTGGCTGTTGGGTCCGAGGGAGGATGGGGAAGTCCTCGAACCGGCGTAGGGGCGCGGCGGCGGGCGGATCAGGGGACCGGCGAAGGCAGTTCGATGAAGAGCCCGCGGAGGACGGTGGGGACACCTCGGCGGCCACCTCGCCGGCGTCGGGCGAAGAGGCCGCGATAAACCTCTTTTTGCCATTGGCTCCTCGAGCTCCCCGGCACACAGGTAGAGGTTGAGGATGGAGGCGGCGGCGATGGCGGCTACCTACCAATGGTTTCGGGGGTGGTGTGTGTCTGTGTGAGCGGAGGTTTTGGGGAGTGTGTCGTGTGTGTGGAGGGGGGGTGGCAAGGTGGTGTTTGAGGAAATACCGCGGCAACTGAAAATTTTACTAGGCGGGAGTAACAAGGGGGGGGGTACTGAAAATTTGGATCAAGGGCGAGCAGATATTTTTGAGATTGCGAGCGATGCAGAGGCGGGGGTAAAATGTCAGGGCTACTGAAATTTGAATCAAGGGACTAAAGCAGAGCTAGAGTAATAGACATCGCACACGGTCTGCACATACTAATCGTGTGCTATCAAACATTAAAACCTTCCAGGCAGTAGATATTTTTGAGATTACGAGGCAGTAGATATTTTCATGACCGGGAGGCATGCCTCGTGGAGCCCAATCTACTATGCTGATGTGAGGGACTGCAGGGCACGGGCGTGGCACATGGGTAGTTTGACCGAACCGTGTCTATTGCGTACCGAATCATAGACGGTTTCTACATCCAACTCATGCGCTGTTTATAAATTTGGCAAAAAGAATAACGCGGGAGTGGGTCAGAACACGAACACACTTGCATGTGGACCAAATATATGTATGAAAAGGGTGGTTTGATGTTCGAATACCCAATGCACAACTTTGATGTGGCACTTGTCGCACAAAAGCACAGTATTGCTAGTCAGCCACCCCCTACGAACCCCACTTTGTGTCGGCAGTAAGGGAATCCTAGCTACAAATGCATGCCCCCAAATAGCTAGGTCTGAAATCTCAGCCTAACGTCACACAAAACCTATAGGAGTCCATCAAACTTCCCCTTTTGCTTCCCGACAAAGGTGGACTGTGTGCCGACCCACATATGTGTGCTTGTGGCACGAGATGGGTGAGACCACATACGAACCACATGCGGGTGGCCCTACTATATGTATGAAAAGGGTGTGGTGTGTGATATTTAACTACCATTCACAACTTTTGATGTGGCACGTGTGCCTCGTAAATTAACCGGGCTTCCCCGACCCCACGGAGGTTACAGGTAGCGCAAAGTAGCCCCCCCCCCACACACACATGTCGGGGGGAGGGCATCTCACCAAGACGTACTGTAACACGGACCAAGCAGAATCCAACTTGGTCATACAACCTCTCCCCGCTCGTTGTTGGACAAAGTGATGGACGTCCACACTGATGACCCACAAGTATAGGGGATCAATTGTAGCTCTTTTCGATAAGTAAGAGTGTCGAACCCAACAAGGAGCAGAAGGAAATGACAAGTAGTTTTCAGTAAGGTAGTGTCTGCAAGTGCTGAAATTGCAAGTAGTGGAGTAGTTTGATAGCAAGATAAATTGTAACGAGCAAGTAATGATAGTAGTAACAAAAGTTCAGCAAGGTAGCCCAATCCTTTTGAGGCAAAGGACAGGCCAAAACGGTCTCTTATGATAAGCAAAGCGTTCTTGAGGGTACACGGGAATTTGATCTAGTCACTTTCATCATGTTCGCTACTTTGATAATTTGATATGTGGGTGGACCGGTGCTTAGGTTCTGTTCTTACTTGAACAACCTCCTACTTATGATTAATCCTCCCGCAAGCATCCGCAACTATGAGAAAAGTATTAAGAATAAATTCTAACCATAGCATTAAACTTTTGGATCCAATCGGTCCCTTACGGAATAGCGCATAAACTGGAGTTTAAGCTTCTGTCACTCTCGCAACCCATTATCTAATTGCTACTCCACAATGCATTCCCTTAGGCCCAAATATGGTGAAGTGTCATGTAGTCGACGTTCACATGACACCACTAAGGGAATAACAACATACATACTATCAAAATATGGAACACTTATCAAATTCACATGATTACTTGCAACATGATTTCTCTCGTGACCTCAAGAACAAAAGTAACTACTCACACATGATAAACATACTCATGATAAGAGGAGTATTAAATAGCATAATGGATCTGAATATATAATCTTCCACCAAATAAACCATATAGTAATCAACTACAAGATGTAATCAACACTACTAGTCACCCACAAGCACCAATCTATAGTTCCGGTAACAAGATTGAACACAAGAGATGAACTAGGGTTTGAGATGAGATGGTGTTGTTGAAGACGTTGATGGAGATTGCCCTCCCCAAGATGGGAGAGTGGTTGGTGATGATGAGGTTGATGATTTCCCCCTCCGGGAGGGAAGTTCCCTCGGCAGAATCGCTCCGCCAGAGGGCAAAAGTGTTCCTGCCCAAGTTCCGCCTTGAGACGGCGGCGCTCCGTCCCGAAAGTCCTCCCCTTATTTTTAGGTCAAAATGACTTATATAGCAGAAGATGGGCACCGGAGGTGGGCCTGGGTGAGCACAACCCACCAGGGCGCGCCTGGGCTCCCTGGCGCGCCCAGGTGGGTTGTGCCCACCTGGTGGGACCCCTCTGGTAGTTATTTGCTCCAATAGTTCTTAAATATTCCATAAAAAATCTTCGTGAAGTCTCAGCTTGTTTGGAGTTGTGCAGAATAGGTAGCCTGACGTAGCTTTTCCAGGTCCAGATTTCCAATTGCCGGAATTCTCCCTATTGGTTTGTACCTTGCAAATTATGAGAGAAAAGGCATTAGAATTACTCCAAAAAGCATTATTATGGATAAAAACATCATAAATAACAGTAAGAAAACATGATGCAAAATGGACGTATGACACACGGCCCCGCAAAATGGGCTAGCTTGTCGCCGATAACCTCGCGAGGGAGTATTTTATGAAGACAAACCCACTCTGTGCATGTGGCCCAAGTATGTATATGGACGTGGTGTGTGTGGTGTTTGAATACCCAATGCGCAAATTTGATGTGGCACCATGGTTTCGAACTGTAAAATCCCCACACCGAGCGAGGGTTCACGACGCGTAGCATGCGCTCAAACTTAATTAGGCTTGGAATGGGTCGACCTACTATACGTAACTCGAAGCAAAGAAGAAGAATATATGCACCCTCGTAACCTTTCTCATCGTTGGTCGAAATGATGGATGTCCACACGGGCCCATGAATATATACAGGCTTGCCGCCCATAACCAAGCGAGTGAGAGTGTGTCCAAAGACAACCATTATTGCAAGCGTGTGTCCCGAACATATTTATGGAGGTGTGTGATGCATGCATATGTGTTGAATACCCGACCCAATGCACAACATTGATCTGGTGCATGCGTTGAAAATCGCAGAGGTCCCCACACAGAGCAAGAGGTCGTTCATGACGTGTCGTGTGCTCGCCCCCCCCTTCGATCCAGCGGGATGGATTCATGTGCACAGATGCGCTATTATATATATGTAATCTCACATCATGATCTATATCAAGATGAAACAAAAAATTAATCCCCTCCTAAGTCAAATTAGTTAACCTCTCTCGCGCTGTCCGTGAAAGTGATGGACCAAGCTAGTCACCCCCTTGACACGTACTATATATACACCTAGTAACACAACCCTAAAAGAATTAATCCTCCTTGTTCGTCAAACGCGTACCTCTCTCTCGCTGGGTCAAAGTGATGGACGACAAACTTGCGGGCCCAACACAGGAGTGAAGCGTATGTCGCATGCGAGTGATCATCTTATATAGGAGTACGTACTACCGTCTGCATGTGGCCCAAAGAGTTGTTTGTGTGATGTTTGAATACGCAATGCACAACTTTGATGTGTCACCACATATATAGGAAACCAAAAATTCCCCACATAGAGCACGAGGTTCATGACGCGTGGTATGTGCTATATGTACGTCCCCATTCAACGCGTGGTATATATGTACTTCTACTGTATAGCACAAACCAAAAAAGAATCATTCCTTGATGATCAAATTAACCTCTCTCTCATTGGGACAAAGTGATGGAGGATAACCTCGCATGCCCATGGTGGAAGCGCCACATGCGAGTGAGTTCCTATATATAGGGCAACCACCGCCTGCATGGTATTGCGTGATGTTTGAATACCAATATAGTATACAACTTTGATGTGGATGTTGGGTTCTACGGTAGGGTGCATCGACTGCAATTTAAAATTTTCCTACACGCAAAACAACCAAGAACATGCTACAGGAGATGGATCACAGATCGTTACCACTAGACGCGTACTGTCGTGCAACGGAAGAAGAGTTGGGGCGGCGCGTCCGCGTGGATCGTCTCCTCCTCGTCCGATCTCCCTCGAACAACCGGTCGTCGGTTCCCACGTACAGGTTCGCCGGAGCGGCGCAAGTGCATCGCCTCTAATGGTATCCGCACGTGTAGGAGGAACACCGTACGGTGGACTGCTAGGTCCGATCACACAGTCGGCGACGAGTGGAGGTGGCTATTCGCAACACATGCAAACCCTAGTGACAACACCGAAGCGATCAACCAAATGATTGTGCCACACCTCCACTTTATATAGCCGTCCATCGCGGGCTCAACACTTGGGCCTCGCATGGACCCTAAAGCCCAAAATCTGTTCGGCAGGGATCCGAGTCCGAGTAGCATCACATCTGACTCATGGAGTCCGATCCGGCCTCACAGGTTCCTTCCCTTAATCACGCGACCCCTTAGGTTCAAGTCGGCTTGGTCGCAGGTCGGATCACCTCCGACCTGCTCGGCTGGTAACGACCTCTAGCAAGGCGTGCCGACCACCAAGTAGACAATGAAGCCAGTTGGTGAACCTGTACATCACACTTCCATTCCTTTTGCCACACGATATATGTTGTCGAGCTCAAGGCAAGTCTGCCATCCTTGTGCTAGCCCGACCTCTTTCTCGTTCTAGTGATGCCGACCACAAACCGGATTATGTCATAATCCTTGTCGCATGGCCATGCTTATCCTGGTCGGATCACATGAGGGGCCCAGAGTATATCTCTCTTGATCGGAGGGGCAAATCCCATCTTGCTCGACCATGTCTCGCAGCATGGGTCTGGACAAGCCTGAAACCTACCTTTGTAACTACCCAGTCACAGAGTAGCGTTTGGTCGACCCAAAGCAGGTCTGTCACCATCCCGAGTACATGCGCCAGCTCAGGTCTTAGGACATAGAACGTATGTTGTACTAGAGACTCACATATGACATATCGCTGCATCTCATATAGTTGGGTCTGTCCGACTCAGACCTTATCTTGACTCGGATCTGACTATGTCGAATTTGACCAAATTCTTCCAAGTCCATATTATCCGGTTAGCATCCAATGCTCCATGGCTAGTCAGACCAAGCCATCGACCGTGTCATATGCTAGTCTAGCCTGTTGCGCGTCCACACAACCCTTTCGACTAGGGACCTTTTAGGACAGTAATCATACAATGCATAGTCCCACAAACAAGTCTCGTACTTGTTGTTATACATCATTGATAATGTCCAAGGACTATATTTATTCATAAACACATAGGAAATATCATCATACATCATTGCCTCTAGGGCATATCTCCAACAGTCTCCCATTTGCACTGGAGTCAATCAAATAGACACCGAATTCCCATAGCCCTAATGTGCCCCTCATGCTTGGGTTGTGAAAGCGACTTAGTCAACGGATCTGCAGCATTTGCATCCGTGTGAATTTTGCCTAACTCTATGTGACCATTCTTTACGATCTTTCGTATCAGGAGATATTTCCGATCTATGTGTCTGAACTTGTGGTGATTTCTTGGCTCCTTGGCTTGTGCGATGGCACCAGAATTATCACAATAAAGGTCCAACGGTTTTACCGAGGCTGGGAAAATACCAAGATCATCCAGAAAGTTCCGGATCCAAACACCTTCCTTTGCAGCTTCACAAGCCGCAATATATTCGGCTTCACCGTATCTTGCTTGGAACTCATCCAGCTCACTGCTCCTCCATTCCTGACATACACAAATCCGGACTGTGATCAACAATCATCTCTGTCGGTTTGGAAACTAGCATCGGCGTAACCCTTTACGCAGAGGTCCTCCTCACCTCCATAAACTAGAAACATTTCCTTAGTCCTTTTCAGGTACTTTAGAATATTGTTCACCGCTGCCCAGTGACTCTCACCGGGGTTAGCCTGGTACCTGCTTGTTAGGCTTATTGCAAAAGCAACATCAGGCCTTCACTACTAGGGAAAAGCCTAGCAGTAGCGCTGGTTTTGGGCCTATCAGTAGCGCAGGGTGCCACGCTACTGATAGGACGCTACAGCTAAAGGTTAGCAGTTGCGTTGGTCTAGACACGCTACTGCTATACACACTTAGTAGTAGCGCATTTAGTAGGAAGCGCTACTGGTAAATACTAGCAGCTCCTCTGTGCCCGTGCTACTACTATTATTGCGTATTCTATTTCTTTTTCATTTTATGTCGTATTCATACACCATTATACAAGTTTTCATACAGTAGCAATTTAGAGATTGTTTTTACATCATAATGAGTTATTACATCACTGGGTGAAAGAAACGTGGATTAGTTTCAAGTGGATGGATCCATCCACATGAAACTAATCCGCGGTTCTTTCACCCAATGATATAATAAATCATCATCATCATATCATTAACAACTTATCATCATAATATATCATTGTCATATAACAACTCCTCATGATCATCATTTTCGTCAATGAGACATCATATAGCAAGTTGGTCACTAGTCATAATCACAACTCCTCATCATCGTCATCAACTCTAACACATTGTAGCACATAATAACATATTGTACCTAGGACCTACTCCTCTCTCTCTCATAAGACCTACTACCCTCTCTTAGGTAAAATAGCATAAAACAAGATAGGCCCTGACTCTCCATTATGGAGAATGGAGATTATCCTGTCTCCAATTCTTGCCCTTCGCACAATGTTGCTTCCAAGTAGCTCCCTGCGATTGACCATACATTTTTTACAATCTTTGATTGTCATGTCTTCATCGGTTTTAGAAATCTGGTATGAACAGCAGTGATGCGTAGGATGACCTGGCCGTAAGCTCATAACATCAAGGCGACCTTTCGGAAAGATCGGATGAGGCACACAATCCTTCAGGATTTTCTGTTGAAAAACATCGTAATAACTTCGTAGTTAGCAATGCAGTTTAGTTTTAGAAGAATTTATGCAAAAGATGCACGGATGTCGTAATAGTAAAACATCTTAACATGCCATCTCCATGGATGTTACCGTAGTTCAACACGTGCACTAGTGGCATGTATTGACCATAATGTGCAGGAGTTTGATATTGTAATTCTCAAGATCATTAACAAATGAGATCAGATGATGTTTCTCCTGGTAAGTTAATCCTGCGCCATCGGTATAGTAGGTTCTGTCTACCATCTTCCGCACATTCTTTGAAGAATGAAAATAAGCTATGAATGGAACTAAGCTGTCAACTATTTTGAAATAAACAATATAAATTACTTCATAACTATGTTTGAGAAACTCACATAGCGGTAGAATTGGAAGCATATCAACAAGGACCCAAATGTCCATATTGTCTTCGTCGATGTCAGGATCACCAAGATCCATGGTGACAAGCATACCCTCATGAAAATCATAAGTCTTGCAAAGTGCTTCCCAATTCGGGCAACCAAAATGGGATACGCTCTTATAATTGTATAGATTTACAGCAAAATCATATCCATGATGGGTCCTTAGCTGAACTATCTTTGTTTCCATACTTTCATGATCTTCAAAATCCATCCTCTCCAAGACATGGCGTCTTGCATGGCACAGGATAAGCTATAGTCGAATTGTAATAGATGAAAATTACACGTTGAAGAAGCAGAAGTCATGCTTAATTGCAAAAAAACACTTGTCGTCGTTGCGTACCGTTTCAACAATGAAGGTCTCCTGGAGCTTAATGCTGAAGCGCCGACCTTCTACCAGGTGAGGCCTGTCGCACAGACCCCGGTCGCGCCGCACCAGTTGCACTCCACGAGACTTTCATCGTCCGACGACATTTCCTATGTTCATAATTCAAAGATTAAACTTCTAAAATTAAATATATGTACTACAAAAACTAAATTAGATCATTATTATTCATCACGGGTTGACTATCGGTCCGTCGAGTATTTTCTTGAGAACTCTTAGCTCATGTGGTGTATATATTCGACCGTTGGTGATGGACGCTCCTCCCTTCGTCCCCGAGTGCATTAAACCAAAATGTCTAGCACACGGGAATGAAGGAGAAGCGACCCCCACAACAACAGTCGGCATTCTTCTTCTCTCATATATGGTGGCACTTCCTTGCGTGCGGCCATGGACCCAGCTGTCAGCCTCTCCACTTACAATCCTCTTCTGATGGTTGTCGTTCGTTGACCGCATTGACGATGCCGTACTGCCCGAGAGCACCAAGGTGGTGGACGACGGAGCGACCTAGGAAGGGAACGACCCGGAGCCGGGGAATACGCAGCAGTGGATGCCCACGCGGAGGGGAATACGAGGGTTGACTGCTTCGGCTGCGGTTTGAAGCTGCCGTCTCCGAAGAATAACATGGGGTGTGGGTGAGTAGAGGGAAGGCCTGGCCAGTAGTAGTATGGTCGGGCGGTGAGGCCTGCGCGGCAGCACAGCCGGCCACGGGAGGCTGGAGCAGGCGGTATGGCGGGCGCGGGTTTGGGCAGCTGGAGCAACAAGACCAGAGGTTGAAGACGCAACTTGGCCGTTGGATTAACATCGAACGGTCAGTGCAGCTAGAATCATTTATTGACTAAGTTGACAAAGCCCTGCGTACGCATTAACTTAGTAGGCCCACAAGTCAGCCTCCAAATCTGATGGGTCCCAGCTAGCAGGGGGAATCAATTTTTTTGCGTAATAAGGTGGCACTTCCTTGCGTGCGAAGATGTTTTATGGGTTTTTTTATTTGTTCTTTTTCGAGTTAGAATAAAAATAAAACAATTTAGGATCTTCGGTACAATATATATTTTCACAAAAAAGGATCATAATAAAGCTGGTAGATCCCAGCTGTCATGGAGAGGAAACTTTTAATTTCCACGTAATAAAGGAAGCACTTCCTTGCGTGCGAAGATGTAGCTGGTGGGTCAAACCTTTCAGGGGGAGAAATTATTTGTTTTTGCATAATATGGGGGCCTTGCTGCGTGCGCCATGGGCCATGTGGGTCCCTACTGTCAGCCAATCCACATACATGCCTCATCCGATGGCTCTTCTTTGTTGACAAAGTTGACCACGCCGCGCCGAGAGAACCAACGCAGTGAACGATAGCAAGTATTACGAAGGGAACGACCCGGAGTCGGCGAAGACACAACATTGGATGGCCACACGGAGGGGAGTACGAGGGTTCACTGGTTTGGCTGCGGTGTGAGGGTGCCGTCGCCGGTGAAGAACATGAGGTGTTGGTGAGTAGAGGAATGGCCTAGACGGCGTTTGGGAGTAGAGTGGGCCGGTGAAGCCTGCGCGGCAGCACAGCCGGCCACGGGAGGCGGTACCGCCGGCGTTGGTTTGGGCGGCTGAAGCAAGAATATTCGAGATTGAAGAAGCACTACAGCCGATGGATGGACATCCAACGGCCACTGCTGCTAGAATCGTGTCTTGACTATAAGTTTACAAAGCCTTCCGTACACCTTAGTAGGCCCACAAGCCTTTCGTACGCGTCACTGACTTTAATTCTCAAAAGAATACTAGGGCCACAAGTGAGCATCACAACTGTGGTAGAGAACATATAGCCCATTTGCGATTTGTAATAATGTACAGCCCATTTTTGAATTCTAATGGAATTTACTACAACCCATTTACAGTCTGTTAAAATTACAGCCCATTTTCTAGCCAGGTCAACGATTAATAATTTAAACCAGCCTCTCAAAACAGAATTCAACAAAGAATCTCACATTTTGATGGGATCCGAAAAAAATTATCCCGAAATTTTGAGTCAGATTAAATATAATTTCAAAATGAATTTGTATTAGGTAAAAATCTAAACAAATACTGCACGCGCAATAAGTAATGAAATGAAAATTTCCAAATTCAAACAATAATATTTTTGAAACTAATTACCTGCTTGGTGCGTTTTTGTATATTTACAGCCCAATTTTTATAATTACATCCCATTTATTATTTCTTAAAGCCCATTTTCTTGTTAGGTCTAATGCATCCCTCATAGGAAAGATTTACATCCCAGCGGGGCGGAGAATAACAAGTTGACCTGGGTTGGGTATTCCGAAAAAAAAGTATAGCTGGGCTAGCCATTTTCACCTTGAAAAAAATAATATCTGGGCTGGATATTTGGTCAACATAAAATAATAGCATGGGCTAGACGGGCCACAGCCCGCCCAGTTGATACCCTGCTCCTGTGAACAACAACAAAAACATCGCTCAAGAAAAACTCCGCTTACACCTAAAAAAACAAATACTGCTCGAGCTGTTGGGTCCCAACTGTCGGCCGCTCCTTGTGCAATTCTCTCATTTATTGACTATATAGGTTGATGATGGTGTGGGACTGTGATGTCAGGAAACTAGGAGGAAGCAAAAAAAATATAGTTGTATATAATAAGGAGGAACTTGCGTACGTACGGCTATGGCCCTAGTGGGTCCGTACTGTCATCCAGTCAAAATAAAGTCATCTCCTGATTCCTCATGTTCGTTGACCATGTTGACAATGCTCGGCGCCACGGCGAGCACAACAATTTGAAGGACGACGAAGAGGGCCTCGTGGGCCCTACGGATGGTCTGATACAGCGCCCGCTGCTCATACAGGAAGCCAGGATCATCGGACACCTATGAGCACCTTCGAGAGACTGAGACAGCATGAAAAGGTAAGGCCGCGCTTGGGAGCTCTGGATTGTTTCACACCTGTATTAAGATACAAGTGTAATTTACTCGTCATCGGAAACAACGCGTAAAATACAGGCGTAATGAAACTAAGGGCCCGAGGTCTGTAACGAAAACCGGCGAGTTACACGTGTCATTTGAGAGACCAGTATATTTTACTGGTCGAAATCGACCAACCAAGCGCTTCGCCCAAGACCATCTGCTTTTATTTACAAGCGTCAGTTTTACAAGCGGTTTTGGTTGAAAAACGACGATCCAATCATGGCCTGAGATGATAAGTTGGTCGGAAGATGGGAAGATCATATGGTTTCACCTCTAACCTACCCGAGTTGCTATATAGGCTATGAATGAAACATAAGACAATGAACTTCTTAAGCACTATTCTCAGGAGGCACATGCAAATCACAGGCATTAGATCAACATGCAAAACAATAAGAAGCATTATTCTCAGGAGGCACGGTGAACAGCTCGTGATGCCGCATGCCACAGCATTCCAAGCTCAACTTAGCAATCAAACTCACAAGGCCTAGCATTACATAGACAACATTCAGAGCAAACTATTAAAATACCTTACATAAGTCAACATTCATGTGACTATGCATCTTAGCAGAGTAAATATTTACTTCTGAACTGAAGACATGAATAGGAAAAAATGATCGACATTGCTCACAGCAAAGGGCGTCCCACTCAAAAATATCAAATGCATGTCTTCTGGCTAACATCAATGAGCAAAATTTGACAAGGTTTTCCAATTCCAATATATTAAACTAATGTCTTCTTGCTAACATCAATGATTAAAGTTTGACAAGCTTTTCCCATTCAAAATGTTATGCTTATGATTGTAGAACGGGCAGGGTTTGTCATCTGATAGTCTGGCAAGGTGACGACGAATGATTAGAGAACCATTCGATGTATTGTGCATGATGAAGTATTATGGAGGACACGAACCATCTGAACATTTTGTGCAGTTCCACTAAAATCAAGCTGAGCATCCCTGTGGATTTCGTATTTATATGCTGCAAGAAAACAAAGACATATCAGCACACACATGAATATTGGCCCCAGTGTCAACCCACCAATCGGTGGATTAACAAACTGAAAGTACGGTAAACAGATTACCTTACCCAGATGCCCCATCATTGTTGCTTAGAGTGACATTGACAGACTTGGAGTCCTGTCCTGGCTTCTTGGTACTTGTTCAGGCACTTGTTTGCCCAGTGTTCCTCCGAACCACAAGTAAAGCATCCATCTCTCTTTTTGTCTTTCTTCTTACCCTTCTTAATGGCCGACGTTGGCAGCTCCATTCAAACAGATAGCCCGGTCGCTCAAGGTGACGACGAATGATTAGAGAACCAGTCGATGTATTGTGCACGATGAAATATTATGGAGGACACGAACCATCTGCACATTTTGTGCAGTTCCACTAAAATCAAGCTCAGCATCCATGTCTGCATAAATACACAAAAAACATGATGAATATAATAGTGGTACTGGTTGACTAAACATACGCTTACTACTATAATCATATTCATTATCTTTAACAGGAAAAGATAGCAATACAATAGCTTGAATTAAACATTTATTCAAAACAATACAACAATATAAGTAGCATAACATAACAAAGCACAATCATGTGGATGAAGGCCGATACTGACCTCGTTTATTACAGATGCATCGGCAACTGACTTGGTCATACATTTCCTTGTGGAGTGAATTTTGCACTCCACGTGTTGTTAAGTTGCCCATATGCTCTCTGCAGACTAGTCATGTCACCAACGTCTACTAATACTCTGTAAAGCTTCTCGATCATTCCTTCTGTAATGTAGCGCACAATGACTGCTTCTTTCTGCAAAGTGGTAAGACCAACTGGACCCACTAATGTAGCAGTTTGCCTTAGACACATTGGCTCCTTTTGTGTAGTTCAACTAAAATCAAAGTCGAAATAAAACCGAGCTTTAATTTTGATATCCCTATAAGCAACAATAGGTCTAAGGGAAACAATTACTGAGAGTTAACGGTTGTTGACTTGTACTCCCAGAAGAAAAACATCTACTGATCTACCTTATCTTAAGGGAAAACAAAGCAGGAGAGTAGCGATTCTCAATCAGTGTGATTCATACATATTAACTGAGACATTATCTTAAAAATGCCTTGTTTCAACATGTATAAAGAACGACAAGCAGAAAAGTGCCATTCCTAAAACAATGCGACTGATTCATATTAACAGAGACATTATCTTAACAATACCTTTGTTAGAAAGAACTACAAAGCAGGATAGTACCATTTGTAAAACACTGTAACTGATATATAATAACAGAGACATTATCTCAACAATACATTTCTTAAACATGTACTCCGGCCGATTCCTAGCAGAAATGGTACTCCCGACTATCCCTAACAAGTGTTGCAGTTTTGAACTAAGATTCAGTAGTCAATTATGAGAGTGGCATTGCTTAATTTTACCAGCGTCATTAGATTAACAAAAAATCATAAATAGTTCCCGGGGAGAGTGGGCGCAACAACACCATGTGCTTCCATCTACTTATAAAGGGGGTGATGCAGAGTTTGTTGTAACAAAGCAACAAGCATCATGTCTGGGTTTGTCCCATTTTTGTTCACTACTTAATGGGAAAAGCCAGCAATACAATAGCTTCAATTCAACATTTATTTAAAACAATACCAATACAAGTAGCACAACATCTCATAGGGCACTGCACCATCATGCGGATGAAAGTCGGTACTGACCTTTCTTGACCAAGATTTGAAACAACACGTGAGGAGGACCTGAAAGAAACCTCAACACATATATGGAAATCTGATCTCCTTTTGTGTAGTTCAACCAAAATTAAGCAAAGTCGCCGGTGTGACATTCAAGTTGAACTGCACAAAACACTCTTAAAACAAAAGTGTTTCGCGTAGCGAAGCAAAATTTCGCAATAGCAAAAAGTTGAATAGATATCCCTGTTTTAACAGACGCAAAAATGGAAACAATTACTGGCCAATAAAGGAGGATGAAACATGCGGCCACAAAAAGAAGCATCTACCTTATCTTGATGGAAAACAAAGTATAGAATAGTAGCTTTTTTAAAATGGTTGCATTGATTCATATTAACAGAGAAATTCTCTTAAAACAGTTCAGTAGTTAATTCTGAGAGTGGCATTCCTTAATTTTACCAGCGGCATTAGATTAAGAAAAAGCATAAACAATTCCAGGGGAGAGTGGGCGCAACAACACCATGTGCTTCCATCTAATTATAAAGGGGGTGATGCAGAGTTTGTTGTAACAAAGAAACAAGCATCATGTGTGGGTTGGAACAATTTTTGCTCACTTAATAGTAAAAGAGAGCAGTTCAATAGCTTCAATTCAACATTTATCCAAAACAGTACCAATAAAAGTAGCACAACATCTCAAAGCACACTGCACCATCATGTGGATGAAAGTCGGTACTGACCTTTCTTGACCAAGATTTGAAACAACTCGTGAGGAGGATTTGAACGAAATCTCTCAACACATATATGGAAATTCGATCTCCTTTTGTGTAGTTCAACCAAATTTAAGCAAAGTCGCCGGTGTGACATTCAAGTTGAACTGCACAAAACACTCTTAAAACAAAAGTGTTTCGCGTAGACAAGAAAAATGTCGCAATAGCAACAAGTTGAATAGATATCCCTGTTTTAACAGAGGCAAAAAAGGAATCAATTACTGGCTAATAAAGGAGGGTGAAACATGCGGCCACAAAAAGAAGCATCTACCTTATTTGATGGAAAACAAAGTATAGGACAGTAGCATTTCTAAAACGGTTGCATTGATTCATATTAACAGAGAAATTCTCTTAAAATAACATTCATTAAAAATGTAATTTACTTTTAACAGTGGCATTGCTTCAATTTACCAGTGGCATTCTTAGATTAACAACAACAAACTAGTTGTATGGGACATGGGACATGCCAGCACCATGTGCGTCCACACGTATAAATGGGTGATGCAGAGTATGTTGCCAAGCAGCATATCTGCGTTGGTCCCATATTTGTTCTCTTTGAACCTTTTTCCTATGTGAGGGTAGCAAATCTAGTCCTACACAAACTACCCGACCCCCCAGTTTCTTTCCTTTTTCAACAAAGAGATAGGTTCCTTACAGATGTGTGTACTGGGTTACCCCCTTTTTCCGTTTCAACCAACAAAGCGGCTGGATAGCCAGTCTATACTACTTTCCCTCCCTCCTTTCCTCATTGAACCACGTCCTAAATTCATGCTTCACCCCACCCCACCCTCCCACCCTTCTTTCTTGTTTGAACCAAGACCTAGATTCGACTACAGAGTCGAAAAAGATCTGTATGCAGCTAGAGCAATGACAGTTTCAAAGAAAGTTATACCTTAGGGTCGTCGGGATGTGGCTAGGCGTGCGGCGGGAGGCCGGATCTGCCCACACTACATACGGCAACGAGGAAGAAGGGGTCGGTGAGGGAGTCCTGGACTAAGGGGTCCCTCGGGCGTCCGGCCTGTTAGCCATGTGCCGGACTGATGGGCTGTGAAGATACAAAGACCGAAGACTTTACCCGTGTCCGGATGGGACTCTCCTTGGCGTGGAAGGCAAGCTTGGCGATCAAATATGTAGATTCCTTTCTTTGTAACCAACCTTGTATAACCCTAGATCCTCCCGGTGTCTATATAAATCGGAGGACTTAGTCTGTAGGAGGGGCATAACCATAGTCATATAGGCTAGACTTTTAGGGTTTAGCCACTACGATCTCGTGGTAGATCAACTCTTGTAATACTCATATTCATCAAGATCAATCAAGCAGGAAGTAGGGTGTTACCTCCATAGAGAGGGCTCGAACCTGGGTAAACATTGTGTCCCCCGTCTCCTGTTACCATCATCCTTAGACGCATAGTTCAGGACCCCCTACCCGAGATCCGCCGGTTTTGACACCGACATTGGTGCTTTCATTAAGAGTTCCGTTGTGCTGTCCCCAAAAGGTTTGATGGCCCCTTTAATCATCGACAACGACGCTGTCCAAAGGGAAATCTTCCTCCCCGGACAAATCTTCATGTTCGGCGGCTTCGCACTGCGGGCCAACTCGCTTGGCCATTTGGAGTAGATCGACAGCTACGCCCCTGGCAATCAGGTCAGATTTGGGAGCTTGAACTATGTCGCGGACATCCGCGGAGACTTGATCTTAAGCGGATTCAAGACCACAACAGCCGCTCCCTATCCCTACGACGAACATGATTTAAATCCGTCATCAGACCATACTCAGGAAATTGCACCTCTAACTGCCCCGGCCTTAGAACCAGAGCAGACCGCGCCATCCGAGGACGGGAAGCTCAACCCCACCACGGAGGCCGCAGATTCCGCGGCGTTGGAGCCACACACAGACTTAACCTCATATGATATCTGTGTCACCGGAACTCCGGACCCGACTCCGGTTGTAAGCTCCAAACCATGCGCGCCCGCGGACGCCGAGCTTGATCAGTTATCGATCTTCGAATTCAGCGCCGTAGAAATCTTCCGTCACTCGCCTTTTGGCGATGTGCTAAACTCATTAAAAAATCTGTCCTTGGCGGGAGACTCACGGCCGAACTATGTCCGGATTGAACTGGAGGCTGATGACGGGGAATTTCGTTTCCCACTCGCCACCCACTACATAGCCACTGTCGAGGACTTAACCGACATGCTTGATTACGGCTCCGAAGACATCGACAGTATGGACGATGATGCCGATGAGTAGCAGGGCCAAAACCCGCCGTTTACCGGACGCTGGACGGCCACTTCTTCGTACGACGTATACATCATGGACACACCTAAGGAAAATAACAACGATGACAAAGAGGATCAAGTTGAGGATAAACCTCCTGAGACACGTTGTGCAAAAGACAACAACACCGGCATCAGAGAAAACAATACTCCGGACGATGCTGAAGACAATGAAGACCCTCTCGGGGCAATCTCCGAACAGAATGAATGGGAAGATGGGCGCATTAGCCGTGATGAATAGGCCATACACGAAGACTCGGAGGACAGTAATTATCTTCCGCTCTTCAAGGAGGAGGAGAGCCTCAGCAACGATGATTTCATCGTGCCCGAGGAACCTCTCGAGCAGGAGCGCTTTAAACACCGGCTAATAGCCACTGCAAGGAGTCTGAAAAAGAAGCAGCAGCAGCTTCAAGCTGACCAAGATCTGCTCAATGCTAGATGGACCGAAGTCCTGGCCACCGAGGATTACGGCCTTAGTGGCCCAACCAAAAATTGCCCGAAGCGCAAATTGCCACCTCAGTTCGGCGATGAGGTGCTGGAGCCCATACCATCGTCACACAATGCAGCTAATCGACCACAACGCGGTCAGGACAGAGTGGCGACTCAAGCCGAACACCAGCCCGCCCCACCTCACCGTAAAGGCAGAGATAAAACAGCTCAGGATTATACATATGACCTTCGGCAGGGCCTGAACAGCAGAGCAAGACATACTAGATCGATCTACGGATCACGAGGACGTGCCCCGACGCGCGGCGACAACTATCTACCCGAACGCGACAAGCCTAGTCACGCCCGGCTGAAGACCGTAGCCAGACTCCATCGGAGCTACGTCGCAGTGTGGCCCAATATAGAGGCGCCGCACATCCTCTTTGCTTCACAGACAAAGTAATGGCGCACAAATTCCCAGATGAGTTTAAGCCCATGAATATCGAATCATACAATGGCACAACTGATCCCGCAGTATGGATCGAGGATTTCCTCCTCCATATCCACATGGCCCGCGGAGATGACCTTCATGCCATCAAATACCTACCACTAAAACTGAAAGGACCAGCTCGGTACTGGTTAAACAGTCTACCGGAAAACTCTATTGGCAGCTGGGAGGACTTGGAAGACGCCTTCCGTGACAATTTCCAAGGAACATATGTCCAACCACCCGATGCCGATGACTTAAGTCACATTGTCCAGCAGCCCGGAGAGTCAGCCAGGAAGCTCTGGACTGGGTTCTTAGTTAAAAAGAATGAAAACGTCGACTGTCCGGACGCGGAAGCCCTAGCGGCCTTCAAACACAGCGTCCGGGATGAATGGCTCGCCTGCCACCTCGGTCAAGAAAAACCAAAATCCATGACAGCCCTTACCACTTTAATGACCCGCTTTTGCACGGGAGAAGACAGCTGGCTCGCTCGTAGAAGCAACAACGCCAGTGATCCTGGCACTTCCGAAGTCCGAGACAGCAATGGCAAGCCACGACGCAGCGAGCACGAGTGCCGCAATGATAATGAAAGAGTGCGGGACACAGCGGTCAACGCCGGATTCGGCGGTCCTAAACCCGGACAACAGAAAAAGCCATTTACGGCGAACAGAGACGGACCATCTACTTTAGACAGGATATTGGATCGACCCTGCCAGATTCATGGCCACCCCGACAAACCAGCTAATCATACCAACAGAAACTGTTGTGTCTTCAAGCAGGCCGGCAAGCTTAACGCCGAACACAAGGGGAGGAGGCCGCCCAGTGATAGCAATGACGAAGAGACTCACCAAACAAATACCGGGGGTCAGAAGCAATTTCCCCCCGAAGTAAAAACAGTGAACATGGCATACGCGACACACACTTCTACAAGGGAGCACGTGAAGCACTCCCTTCGGACTAAAGATCATACTGAGGCAACTTCAGTACGAAACGATCTTATAAACCGCATACCTTGTCGGCCATTAAGCCACCAGTCTCCATTTGAACAGGATCGACCAATCTAGGAGCAGAAATAGCGGTTCGGCTTCCGCCGTCCACCTCATATACCTGCAAAATTCGTATCGCGCATACATAATTATGCACTTAAGATACCCTGGGCATCGGCGGAAGCACAATAAGGACAAGCCTGCAAGCATCTCTGTAACATTTTTTTCCTCTAAATTACTCTTTCTTTCTTCATTATCTTTTAAAAACAGGTGATGCAAAGGACAAACATCTAACTGACTCTATCGGAGTCTGGATCCGTACACTAACCTAGGGGGCTACTTCCGAAAGGAATCCCCTCGCCGAGGACAGGCGCAGACGTGCGACAGGAGGTCCAAAATAGCTTTTTGTAAACCGCAATCTTTACTCTGAGCCTGTACTATGCCTTTTTCCTCCGCCTTCGACCCCGGGCAAGTCAAATAGTTGGGGTTGTGGCCCTTTTTATCTATAAAATAACCATTCGCATATCACTCAGGTCCCAGTAAACGTAATCCGCATTCAGCATTCGTTTTACCAAAAAAATGAATTTGGCTCCTATTGTTGTTTCACACACATACCTCGGCATAACTAGCCAGGGGCTCGGTACGGGACCAAATGAGTTGCCGACAAGTCCGAACAGCTTTATAGCGTACTTCGGCGTCGCGAGTTTGGCCTTATACGCATCAGCTCCGAATCATGTCTTGGGTCAATAGTTCGGTTGCCTGGCTCCTGTGCTTGCTACCTTACGTTCCGCTCTATCGGCTAGGGTAGTAAAGGGAGAACTAGCGATTGTGCTTCCGGTTCCTCTGGTCAAGCACCTCAGTACAGAAAGCCGAAAACTAACTGTCATGATGCGGTGAGAGCTGGTCAACCACTCGATGACTTATCGGAATCTTTCATGATTCCCTCCGTATTATACGAAGGACCTTTTTTCAGGTCATATATGTGACGCACCATATTGGGATAAGCCGTACACATAGCAGGGGCTATATCGTAGCCCCCCTATAAAACTCCTATGGCTAAGTGAAATTGTTAATGCCCTATAGTCCGATTGCCTAGTTCATCGCATTGACACCTCCTTAATGGACCAAGACATTGGGTTAAGTGTGATCACATGCTTTTCCGAACACCCCCGTATTTTATACGTGGGGGCTGAAGCCGACGACTGGAAAACTTTCAGATTAATACAAAAAAGGCCGCACAGGAGGAACAAAAATTTTAGGCGAAACTAACATATATAGCCTTATAATAACATTGTCTTCTACAACTACCCATACATTTCACTCGAATATCATGTTTTTTGAGCATTGACCCTCTATCAAGCGGGCACCCTCCAGGACATCCTCGAAATAGTGCTCTGGTGCGTAATGGTCCTTGCCTTTGGGTGGACCCTTCGCGGCAACATCTGTGGCCTTCATCTTCGCCCAGTATGTCTTGACACGGGCAAAGGCCATCCGTGCACCTTCAATGCACGATGACCGCTTCACGACGTTGATACGCGGCACTACATCAGCAAGTCGCCGCACCAGACCAAAATAACTATCCGGAATTGGCTCGTTTAGCCACAGCCCGATCACGGCATCCCTCATGGCGGAACCAGATAGTCTATGGAGCTCGGCCCATTGGGTCATCTGTTCATTCAGCAATAGTGGGAGTTTTGACGCACCGAACTGCGACCATAAAAGCTTCTCCATTGCACACCCTTCTTGCGCTTGGTAAAACTGCGCCGCATCGGAAGCACTCTTCGGAAGGTCCAATAACGCGTCTGGAAAACTCCACACTTGATTAAGTGGAGCATAATTTGGATCACCGAACTTAATTCACAATAAAAAGGGCTTACCAGCCGTGATCTCCCCAGCTTGTCGGATCTCCTCCCGGGCCGCTCTAGATTCGGACCGCGCTTCTTTCGCCTCTCGTAAGGCCTTGTTAAGATCAACCGTTTTGGCTTTATTATTCTTCTCGAGGATTTCACACTGGCTAGCAGCACCCTTTAGCTCACGCGTCATCGTGGATATTCTCTCCTCGCATTGGCGCCGAGCAGCCTGTTCGGCCTTTAACTCGGCAGATGCCTTCTCGACAGCCTCATTATTAATCCGGGCCTGCTCTTTGGCCCGGGCCAGCTCAGCCCAAAGGATCTCGACCGCAGCGGCACCATCTGCATTAATGCATATCTTAGTATACAATATTTCACGTGATGCTTACATCACACATCACGCGCTTGTAAGGACTGCCCCAAAAACATACCTTGTGACTCGTCAAGACGCTTGTTGATAAGCATAAGGTCATCTTCCGCCATATCAAGCTTCCGCTCTAGATCGGCAACTTCTGTAGTCCGGGTGAACGCCCTGGAAGCGACGGCCTGCATTTCGATTAATGATATTATTTCCTGGAAACATCCTTTTTGATCCTCTGATCGCCTCCCTTGGGAAACCAATCCGAGTCTCAGGGGCTACTACCTATACACAGGTGCAGTGTGTGAGTCAAGCACAATAAAAATATTACATTACAAACCTCGAAGCCTCTTAGCAGGCTCATGAAGGCTTCATTCAATCCTCTTTTTGTGGATAGCACCCTTTCAATCACCGTACCCATCAAGGTACGATGTTCCTCTAAGACGAACGCCTTTTGCAGCATGTTCGTCAATTCATCCGGCGCTTTGGGGTTTCCGGAAGCGGCCGCAGGAGTACGGCCTCCCTTTGAAGAGATCCATTCATTCGTCCCTATGACTGTCTCCAGCCGTAGGCCGGACAGCTCGGGGCCTTTGTTGTCGACCCCCGGACTCTAGGCTACCGTAGTGTTACCTTCGGGCTGTATCTTCGCCATCCCTTACACCACTTGTTGATCAGGAGAGACCCTCCGCGACGACACCTCAAAGTCGTCCGCCCTATTGGGCGAGGAGACTGGTGGAGGCGTCTCGCTTTCCATCATCTCTAGGAGAAGGTCCCCTGAAGAAGAGGATTGCTGAAGACTGTTCGCCGAACTGTAAAAAAACATATATTCTAGATGTTACCTCAGTCACAAGAAAGGGATGGGATATGTTTAAAACACCCTTGTTCACTTACGGTTTGCCTGAAGGCTTGTCCTCTCTATGTGATCCCGCGATGACATCGCCCTCCAAGCCCGGGGCACCCAACGGGGGCATCTTGCCTCGCTTAGGAGCCGTTTCCTCCCAACCTTCGCAGGCGGCCCTTTTCTTACCATGAGGAGAAGGAATATTGGCTTCTCCTTCATTTTGGCCTTCGGGCGGGGGAATCTTTATCTCCCCGGACATGGTGTCTGATGTACCCTCGGAAGAGAGGCCACCTTTGGCCTTCCCGCTCTCCGCCTTGTCTCCCTTCGCAGGCACCTGGTACGGCGCCGGGCCCAGCATCCTCGTTAGTACGGGATCCGCCGAGTCTTTGGGAAGGGGCCGAACACCTAATACGCTCCGCTTTCTTTGTCCAGCCCTGGAGGAAGATAGTCTATTCAGTAACGTATACCTAACTACATAGTGTTTGGAAGTTGAGCACTTACCGAGGTATCCGGATGGTTGCTGTCGAGGCCGAGGTCCTCAGTGGTGTCCGACCATTGTTTTTGTTTCCCGAAAAACAATTTCAACATTCCTTGGTGCGTGGTGCCGAAGAAGTGTTGGAGGGTTCGTGGTCCTTCCGGATTAAACTCCCACATACGGAGAGGCCTACGCTGACATGGTAGGGTTCGGTGGATTAGCATTACTTGAATCACGTTGACAAGATCGATGTCCCACTCAAGGAGGGTTCAGATGCGGCTCTGAAGAGTCCACACTTCATCAGCTGATCCCAAGTCCAACCCCTTATTGATCCATGATGCAAGCTGTAATGGAGGGCCGGAACAAAATGCGGGTATAGCTGCCCACTTGGTACCACGGGGTTCTGTGATGTAAAACCACTCCCGCTGCCATTGGTTGGAAGTTTCGGTGAAGGAGCCTTTTGGCCAGTGAGTATTGGTAAGCTTGCTTACTGCAGCACCGCCGCACTCCATTTGTTTCCCATCGACCACCTTCGGCGTCACACTAAAGGTCTTGAGCCATAAGCCGAAGTGTGGGGGAATTCAGAGGAAGGCCTCACATGTAATGATAAACGCCGAGACGTGGAGGAAAGAATCTGGGGCTAGATCGTGAAAATATAGTCCGTAATAAAACATGAGCCCCCGGACGAAGGGGTGAAGAGCGAACTCCAGCCCTCGGAGGAAGTGAGAGATGAATACAACCCTCTCGCCAGATCTGGGAGTCGGAATAACCTGTCCTTGAGCAGGAAGCATGTGGGGAATCTCCGCGGTCAGGTATCTGGCCGCCCGAAGCTTTGCAATTACCTCCTCGGTAACAGAGGAAGCCGCCCATCGGCCCTGCGGGCTGTGTCCGGACATGACTGGGAAGCTTGAAGCAATGAAGTCAAACCTTGGGTGCTAGAACTCGAGGTTGGGAAGGCTGAGGAGAGGTTTGGCGTAAATAAAAACCGCCTTTGGTTCCTTTAGAAAGGCAACGAGTATCGAACGCCTCCTCCTGAGCCTGAAAGCCTGCCTATTCTTAAGGAATCTTTCCAATGGAACGGTTGGATTACCCACGCCCGTATTGATGAGAATCCCGCAATAAGGGGACACGATCTCTGCCTCGATAAGACGTGCCAATAAAAACCACACCTCGAAACGTGGAACGGCGGGACAGGAAACCGTTCGAAATTATGACCGGACATACATGATGTCATCTTGCAAAAGTTGTCAGCAGATGGGACTCGTGAAATATTAAACTCTCTACGGCTGTGTGTGTGGTACTTGTGTTGCAGATCCGGACACGTTTGTTGCGTCCGAAGACTATCTTGGAGTACTCGGGAAGGAGAACCTGCCTTGCAATGCCGAAGACAATCTGCACGCCGGACACCTCGTCATTGAAGCCTGCTTCAGGGGCTACTGAGGGAGTCCTGGACTAAGGGGTCCCTCGGGCGTCCGGCCTGTTAGCCATGGGTCGGACTGATGGGCTGTGAAGATACAAAGACCGAAGGCTTCACCCGTGTCCGGATGGGACTCTCCTTGGCGTGGAAGGCAAGCTTGGCGATCAAATATGTAGATTCCTTTCTTTGTAACCAACCTTGTATAACCCTAGATCCTCCCAGTGTCTATATAAACCAGAGGACTTAGTCCGGAGGAGGGGCATAACCATAGTCATACAGGCTAGACTTTTAGGGTTTAGCCACTACGATCTCGTGGTAGATCAACTCTTGTAATACTCATATTCATCAAGATCAATCAAGCAGGAAGTCGGGTGTTACCTCCATAGAGAGGGTCCGAACATGGGGAAACATTGTGCCCCCCGTCTCCTGTTACCATCATCCTTAGAAGCACAGTTCGGGACCCCCTACCCGAGATCCGCCGGTTTTGACACCAACAGTCGGTGGCCCTCCCGCACAGGCGCTGGGTGAAAGAGAACAATGCATCCGGTAGTGGATTGCCTCCCTCGCCGAAGGCGATAGAGTGAACGCTGCAACTCCTCCCCTTTCCAGTGTGACGGGATCCGGACGGCTCCTTCACCAGCTGTGAGGGGGGAGAGAGACAGATGCCAACGCAGTCTTGTTTAGATCTGGTAAGGAGGGTGAGAGACTGTGAATATAGCAAACCCTAGCAAAGGAACGATGAGCCTCTAGCGTGTATATAGATATGTAGTGCGGCGAGAGTGTGGAGAGTGCAAACCCTAGTGAACAAGCGTTGAGGCTCCATCTTATATACTACTACATATACAGTACGGACTGAGCTCCGCTGCCTTAACTGCACCTGCCTTTGGCTGTATGACAGGTGGGCCAGGCACCTCTTAGGCCCACCTGCCATACACCCAAAGGCAGGTGCACTAAGTCAATGAAGCTGCATCCATACCGTACTCGTGTATACTACTAATATATAGTGGAGTGGTTTTCTTATTCTCTCCATAACAATCATTTTAAATTGTGTAAGTACGAAACGAAACTCTTTATTTAATGTACCAGTGAAGAAAACTACTACTTACGATGAACTAACGATCCATGCGGCCTGGTCGCACTTCCTGTCCTTCACGTGCGGTACACTACCCTTCGTTAAGTGAACAACCACACATGCGCCAAATTATCGGAAACATGTGAGAGTGTGTACTAATAAAGAATTTAATTTCAATTATCGGAAAGGTTTGAGAGTATGTACAGTTTGCCCTCTCTCAATAATTATGGCTTGTTGTGTTCGGCCTAAACTTGGTCAAACTTTACAAAGTTTGACTTCAGTCAAATCTAATATGCAGAATAAATAAAAATGGAGGGCTACTACGTCCATCCGGGTTTTTAGTCCACATGATTTTTTTAATCAAAGTCTGACCACATATTTAGTTAATATTTGGACAAATAAAATTACAGGGGAGCTGAAGACAAAGTTGTGAGAAGGCTTAGAAATCAATACAAAACTTATGCTCTTAGTACCAACGTCGATCCTTCTTCGAGGAAACATTTGGTTCATAGCCAATTGTGTGATAAAATTGCACCAACGTGAAAGACGACTACGTCTCCAACGCAACCAAGGTGAACTAATGAAGGATACCATCTTTGTGGGTAACAAGCAAAGATCACTGATGGAAGATAGCTTTTTTCATTGAAAATCGATCAGCTTCACTAGCTGATGCAACCATGAGGCGCAACCATGAGCATTGATAGGTCATCATGGTGATGCATCATCCATTTGGCATCAAGTTTGGGTGAGGCACCTATGAAGTTCGACAAATCCTCACTGTGGTCTGTTTCTTCTCAGTAATCAAGCTCGAGGAAGGAAGAACCACGCGGCAGAGGACAGTGAGGAGGAACAACAATGGCCATCCAATTTTGTGCAGTTCCACTAAAATTGAGGAAGACATGCCCGGGTATGGAGATACGCATCGTTGTTTGCAAAAATATAAAAAGGGATATAGTGTTGTTACTTTGTTTTGGCAGTGCTACAAGAATAACAGCGACATCTCAATTGTCAATAAGAATTAATGAAAAGTACACCAACAAACAGAAGCATCATGATTATCTTGATGGGAACTAAACCAAGATACCCGAGAAAAAAAATCATTTCTTCATTTAACCAGCGATAGTATTAGATTAGCAGCAGCAATAGGAGCATATGGACAATGACCGCACAACCACCATGTACTTTTTGTCGAGACAACATGTATACCTCCACCGAGGCATAAACCAGGACAAATTTTCGAGTGGCATTTTCCTCTATAACTAGCAAGATGCCCATGCGTTGCACGGAACATCAAGATGCATTTGTATGAGTAGTTTATCTTGTGGGAGAAAAGGATGAATGAGGGAAGACCTTATTTGCAAATGTGGAGAGGGGTCTTGGTATCTTTTGGCAAAATTGCCATAGTTTCCTTCCTATCCGTCGGATATAAATCGGACGGCCTATATTGCAGGATGGCAGGCACACCATCATCACCAACTCTGTTTTTATAAGAGTAGAGATAGTAAAAAATAGGTGATGTTGGACCAGCCGACGAACCCTAGCTACTGTACATGGGGAGCTGGGGAGTAGTGGCATAGAAGAAGACCCGCATACAGCGACCTGGGGAGCTGGACCATTACAAGAAGTTATACCTCAGGTGGGCGAGATGATGCTTAGGCGGGCGGGATCTGCCCACACGACGGCAGCGAACAAGGGCGCGGAGGACCTTCGTCCGCGCCAGCGCCGGCTCCTAGAGGACGGTGCGCATCAGCTTCCTCCATCGCCGATGGGGTCAACGTCAACGCTGCACCTCCTCACCTCCCGCAGCGGATGGGATACGGCCGGATCTGTGACCACCGGTGAGGAGAGAGATAGAGTGGACACTGTCATCTTGTTTTGATATGGAGAGGGTGAGAGAGCGAGATGCGAGAAACCCTATCAAACAAGAGGCTATATATACAATGGAGTAAAAAAAAATTCTCCATAGCAGTGGTTTTAAATAGAATACACGCGTTCCCAGAAAAAAGAAATGAAAACTGGCGGACAAATTATTCTTAACGTACCAAGAAAGAAAGCTCGATCAAAAACACGGCCCCGCTTCCAGGTCGCGAGAGTCGTCACGCACACAAACATGGACATAGATATGCATATCCGTGTTTACGTAAAATTCCAACTCCATCTCCATCTCCAATCATATTTGTCCAACTGGCACATTATTTACGTTGTTAATTATATACGTAGCAATATTAATGTACAACATCTCTTGTTTGTGAGCGTCTGGACCGCTGCCATGCCCGCTCCTGACCAACCCAAACCCTCTTCATCACGCGCGCGTGCTTCCCGCCCGAAACGGTTAGTGCCGCATTCATGCCCGGCTAGAGCTGACACGACCTCTCACTGGCGCCGACATTGAAGCGGCGCGCCAGCTGAGAGAGCATCGCCCGCGCCGCTTCCCGGTGCACGCGACTGCTCCGCGTTCAAAGGTCGCAATAGCCGTCCACAACATGCATATAAAAAGATCTTGGGAGTCTGTGCTACAGCTAGCTGTCCTCCCCTCGTCGTCAATCTCTTCCAGTAGTGCTAGTACTACTCCATTGCGCGATCCATCGACAAGCAGGCGGGAAAGTTATTGTATACTCGGTTTGTGGTGAGTGGCATGCCGAGCGACCGTGTGGGGTGGAGCCGCGGAGGAGGGTGAGACACTAACGCGGCACACATGATTTAAACATTGGTTTTGCTCTATGGCGCGATCCAACGAAACGAAACATTGGTTTCTCTCCGTTTCCATTTTTCTCCGGAAAAATGGAAACTTTCCACTCCATTTCCATTCCTACTCCAAGGTTGCCCCGTTACAACATTCCATCAAATACAAAGGAAATCTAACTGATAACCCACAAGTATAGGGGATCAATAGTAGCCTCTTTCGATAAGTAAGAGTGTCGAACCCAACGAGGAGCTAAAGGTAGAAAAAATATTCCCTCAAGTTCTATCGACCACCGATACAACTCTACGCACGCTTAACGTTCGCTTTACCTAGAACAAGTATAAAACCAGGAGTACTTTGTAGGTGTTTTCGGATAGGTTTGCAAGGTAATAAAGAGCACGAGAATAAAAACTAGGGGCTATTTAGATAAAAACACAATAAAGTAAATATAGCGAGTGTGGAAAAGTGATGGTAGGAGTTGCGAAATTGTCCCTTAAGCAATTGACTACTTTACTAGACCGATGGCAAGTTTTATGTGGGAGAGGCCACTGCTAGCATGTCATCCCTGACTTGGAATTCTATGCACTTATGATTGGAACTATTAGCAAGCGTCTGCAACTACTAACGTGCATTAAGGTAAAACCCAACCATAGCATTAAGATATATTGGTCCCCCTTCAATCCCGTATGCATCAATTTCTATGCTAGGCTGAAGCTTCTGTCACCCTTGCCCTCCAATACATAGTCCTATCAACATACAACTAACCCTATGGTGTGATCCACGCGCGCGCTCATATGATGGGAACCAAAGGACAGCAACATAACCACAAGAAAATTAAATCAATCATAGCAATTCATCAACCACCGATAGGACAACAAAAATCTACTCAGACATCATAGGATGGCAACACATCATTGGATAATAATATGAAGCATAAAGCACCATGCTCATGTAGAGGGTACAGCGGGTTGCGGGAGAGTGGACCGCTATAGATAGAGGGGGGAAGGTGATGGAGATGTTGGTGAAGATGGCAGAGGTGTTGGTGAAGATCGCGGTAATGATGATGGCCCCCGGCGGCGTTGCGGCGCCACCGGAAGGGAGGGGGAGAGAGCCCCCCTCCTTCTTCTTCCTTGACCTTCTCCCTAGATGGGAGAAGGGTTTCCCCTCTGTTCCATCGTCTCCATGGCGTGGGAGGGGCGAGAGCCCCTTCGAGATTGGATCTGTCTCTCTCTGTTTCTGCGTTCTCTCCTGGTGCCCTTTCACCGTTTCGTGTATATATGGAGATCCGTAACTCCGATTGGATTGAAACCTTCGCCCAGATCTTTTTCCAAAAATTAGCTTTCTTGCGGCCAAAGTAGAGCATCAACCGCCTTATGGGTGGCCCACGAGGGTCAGGGGCACGCCTGCCTGGAGTGGGCGTGGGCCCCACCCTCGTGGCCACCTCGGGCACCGTCTCGCGTTGATTTTACTTCTGAAAAATCACAAATTTTCCAAAATAATTCTCCGTACGTTTTTATCCCGTTTGGACTCCGTTTGATATGGGGTTTCTGCGAAACATAAAACATGCAACAAACAGGAACTGGCACTGGGCACTGGATCAATATGCTAGTCCCAAAAATAATATAAAAAGTTGCCAAAAGTATATGAAAGTTGTATAATATTGGCATGGAACAATCAAAAATTATAGATACGACGGAGACGTATCAGCATCCCCAAGCTTAATTCCTGCTCGTCCTCGAGTAGGTAAATGATAAAAAGATAATTTTTGATGTGGAATGCTACCTAGCATAATCTTGATCATATGTCTAATCATGGTATGAATATTAAGACATGAGTGATTCAAAGCAATAGTCTATCATTTGACATAAAAACAATAATACTTTAAGCCTACTAATAAAGCAATCATGTCTTTTCAAAATAACATGGCCAAAGAAAGTTATCCCTACAAAATCATATAGTCTAGCTATGCTCCATCTTCTTCACACAAAATATTCACATCATGCACAACCCCGATGACAAGCCAAGCAATTGTTTCATACTTTTGACGTTCTCAAACCTTTTCAACTTTCACGCAATACCTGAGCGTGAGCCATGGACATAGCACTATAGGTGGAATAGAATAATATGATGCGGGTTATGTGGAGAAGACAAAAAAGGAGAAAGTCTCTCATCGACGCGACTAATCAACGGGCTATGGAGATGCCCATCAATTGATGTCAATGTGAGGAGTAGGGACTGCCATGCAACAGATGCACTAAGAGCTATAAGTGTATGAAAGCTCAAACTGGAAACTAAGTGGGTGTGCATCCAACTTGCTTGCTCATGAAGACCTCGGGCATTCGAGGAAGCCCATCATCGGAATATACAAACCAAGTTCTATAATGAAAATTCCCACTAGTATATGAAAGTGATAACTCAAGAGACTCTCTATATGAAGAACATGGTGCTACTTTGAAGCACAAGTGTGGTAAAAGGATAGTAACATTGCCCCTTCTCTCTTTTTCTCTCATTTTTTTGGGCCTTCTCTTTTTTTGGCCTTTCTCTTTTTTTATTTTTTCGTCCGGAGTCTCATCCCGACTTGTGGGGGAATCATAGTCTCCTTCATCCTTTCCTCACTGGGGCAATGCTCTAATAATGATGATCATCACACTTTTATTTACTTACAACTCAATATTACAACTCAATACTAAAACAAAGATATGACTCTATAAGAATGCCTCCGGCGGTGTACCGGGATGTGCAATGATCTAGCATAGCAATGACATCAAAAAACGGACAAGCCATGAAAACATCATGCTAGCTATCTTACGATCATGCAAAGCAATATGACAATAAATGCTCAAGTCATATATATGATGATGATGGAAGTTGCATGGCAATATATCTCGGAATGGCTATGGAAATGCCATGATAGGTAGGTATGGTGGCTGTTTTGAGGAAGATATAATGAGGTTTATGTGTGATAGAGTGTATCATATCGCGGGGTTTGGATGCACCGGCGAAGTTTGCACCAACTCTCGAGGTGAGAAAGGGCAATGCGGAGTACCGAAGAGGCTAGCAATGATGGAAGAGTGAGAGTGTGTATAATCCATGGACTCACATTAGTCATAAAGAACTCATATACTTATTGCAAAAGTTTATTAGCCCTCGAAGAAAATTACTACTACGCATGCCCCTAGGGGGATAGATTGGTAGGAAAAGACCATCGCTCATCCCCGACCGCCACTCATAAGGAAAGCAATGAAAGAACACCTCATGCTCCGACTTTGTTACATAACGGTTCACCATACGTGCATGCTACGGGACTTGCAAACCTCAACACAAGTATTTCTCAATTTCACAATTACTCAACTAGCACGACTCTAATATCACCACCTTTATATCGCAAAACTATTGCAAGGAATCAAACATATCATATTCAGTGATCTACAAGTTTTATGTAGGATTTTATGACTACCCATGTGAATGACCAGTACCTGTCATCTCTCTAAATAGATATAAGTGAAGCAAGAGAGTTTAATTCTTTCTACAAAATATATGCCCACTCTCTAACAAATATAAGTGAAGCAAAAGAGCATTCTACAAGTGGCGGTTGTCTAAGTGAAGAGAAACATGCAATCCAAACTTCAAATGATATAAGTGAAGCACATGAAGCATTCTATAAAGCCATACTCAAAGATATAAGTGAAGTACAAAGAGCATTCTATAAATCAACCAAGGACCATCTCATAACAGCATGGTGCATAAAAGAAAAAAGAAAACTAAATGCAAAAGACGCTCCAAGATTTGCACATATCACATGAATGAAACGAATCTGAAAACATACCGATACTTGTCGAAGAAAGAGGGGATGCCTTCTGGGGCATCCCCAAGCTTAGACACTTGAGTCTCCTTGAATATTTACTTGGGGTGCCTTGGGCATCCCCAAGCTTGAGCTCTTGCCTCTCTTCCTTCTTCTCACATCGAGACCTTCTCGATCATCGAACACTTCATCCACACAAAACTTCAACAGAAAACTCGGTAAGATCCGTTAGTATAATAAAGCAAATCACTACTCTAAGTACTGTTGTAAACCAATTCATATTTTGTTTTTGCATTGTGTCTACTGTAATATAATTTTTTCATGGCTTAATCCACTGATATAAATCGATAGTTTCATCAAAACAAGCAAACTATGCATCAAAAACAGAATCTGTCTAAAACAGAACAGTCTGTAATAATCTGAACATTTACCATACTTCCGTACTTGAAAAATTCTTCCAAATTTACGAAAAATAAAACATTTGTATAGAAAGACAGTGCAAAAAGAATCAGAACCATTTGATGTTCCAGTAAAAAATGTAAAATCGCGCACTACAGCCAAAGTTTCTGTCCTGCACCGCACAAACCAACAAGCATTGTAAACATCCTAAAGGCAAACCTTGGCACATTATTTTTATTTCTAAACTTTATAAAAGCACACAACAGAAATGAATGACTCTCTAAAACTTCCGGGTTGTCTCCCTGGCAGCGCTTTCTTTAAAGCCATTAAGCTAGGCATATAGTGCTCAAGTAGTGAATCCACCCAGATCCCAAGGTATATCAAAGCCAATTTTAATTAGCAATGATTTGTAATTTAGTAGTGAGCACAAAGTAACATATATCATGCAACAACGAAGTCTAACTCTCTTCCTATGCATCGGCATGTCATAAAAGAACAATTCATGCACACAAAGTAAAGGCCAATGCATAGTATAAACAGTTTCTTGCCATTTTTCGTGTTGGAAACATAGAGAGGTGGAGACACAGTTCCTCTCTCATAATAATTGCAAGTAGGAGCAGCAAGCACATGCATATTATATTCATCAAGATCATCATGTGCAACGGTATAAGGCAAGCCATCAATATAATCCTTAATAATGGTAAACTTCTCTGATATAGTGTAGTTGGGAGAATTCAAAACGATAATAGGACTATCATGCGTGGGTGCAATAGCAACAATTTCATGTTTAACATAAGGAACTATAGCAAGTTCATCTTCATAAGCATAATTCATATTGGCATCTTGGCCACAAGCATAGCAAGCATCATCAAAAAGGGATATTTCATGAGAATCAACGGGATCATAACAATCATCATAGCAATCATCCTTCGGTAAGAACGAAGGGAAATTAAACAATGTATGAGTTGAAGAGTTACTCTCATTAGAAGGCGGGCACGGGTAGCTAATCCGCTCTACCTCCTTTTGTTCTTCGCTCTCCTCATCATCTTTTTCATCCAACGAGCTCACAGTTTTATCAATTTCTTCTTCCATAAACTCCTGCAAAATATTACTCTCTTCTTGGACAGCGGAGTAGTCCTCAATATATGGTTCAACATAGGCATTAGAAGCATAATTATCATAGCAATATTTAAGTATGGCAAAATTTTCAGATTTTTAAAGAGTAGCACCATACTTTTCAATCAAAGAAGCAATTTAATAAGCACCCTTAAAAGCAACAAATTCTTCAATTTGTTGAACATGATAGTAACTATAAACACCTTTAGCATACGAAGATACGATTCCATTATCACTAAACTCACATTGATAGGGAAGGTGTTTCTTAGGGTTTTCAGAACAACAAGTAAAATCATATATTTCACATAAATTCCAAGCATAGCATTGCAAACGATGAATTTGACCCAATAGAATTTTCCCTTTTTCAGATATTCGGTGTCGCGCATAACAAGCATGCTCATCTAAAGATTTGCCCTCAACTAAGCTAGTTGGGGTTTCAGCATGAGCACATAGGGATCGAAGATGATCCAAGTAATAAGCTTCAGGAGTACGATAGATTTTAAGTGGTTCTTCAACCATTGGTTCAGTAGGTACAACTATTTTTTTTTGGTATTTTGCGTTTCCTACCCATAACTAAAGATAGAAAACAACTAAGAACAGCAAATAAAAATAACTTAGTGATAAAGCAAACAAGCACACACGAGAATATTCACCCCACGCTATTGCTCCACGGCAATGGCGCCAGAAAAAGGTCTTGATAACCCACAAGTATAGGGGATCAATTGTAGCCTCTTTCGATAAGTAAGAGTGTCGAACCCAACGAGGAGCTAAAGGTAGAACAAATATTCCCTCAAGTTCTATCGACCATCGATACAACTCTACGCACGCTTAACATTCGCTTTACCTAGAACAAGTATACAACTAGAAGTACTTTTGTAGGTGTTTTTGGATAGGTTTGCAAGGTAATAAAGAGCACGAGAATAAAAACTAGGGGCTGTTTAGATAAAAACACAATAAAGTAAATATAGCAAGTGTGAAAAAGTGATGGTAGGACTTGCGAAATTGTCCCTTAAGCAATTGACTACTTTACTAGACTGATAGCAAGTTTTATGTGGGAGAGGCCACTGCTAGCATGTCATCCCTGACTTGGAATTCTATGCACTTATGATTGGAACTATTAGCAAGCGTCCGCAACTACTAACGTTCATTAAGGTATAACCCAACCATAGCATTAAGATATATTGGTCCCCCTTCAATCCCGTATGCATCAATTTCTATGCTAGGCTGAAGCTTCTGTCACCCTTGCCCTCCAATACATAGTCCTATCAACATACAACTAACCCTATGGTGTGATCGACGTGCGCGCTCATATGATGGGCACCAAAGGAAAGCAACATAACCACAAGCAAATTAAATCAGTCATAGCAATTCATCAACCACTGATAGGACAACGAAAATCTACTCAGACATCATAGGATGGCAACACATCATTGGATAATAATATGAAGCATAAAGCACCATGTTCAAGTAGAGGGTACAACGGGTTGCGGGAGAGTGGACTACTGTAGATAGAGGGGGGAAGGTTATGGAGATGTTGGTGAAGATGGCGGAGGTGTTGGTGAAGATCGCGGTAATGATGATGGCCCCGGGCGGCGTTCCGGCGCCACCGGAAGCGAGGGCGAGAGAGCCCCCCTCCTTCTTCTTCTTCCTTGACCTTCTCCCTAGATGGGAGAAGGGTTTCCCCTCTGGTCCATGGTCTCCATGGCGTGGAAGAGGTGAGAGCCCCTCCGAGATTGGATCTGTCTCTCTGTCTCTCTCTGTTTCTGCGTTCTCTCCTGCTGCCCTTTCACCGTTTCGTGTATATATGGAGATCCGTAGCTCCGATTGGATTGAAACCTTCGCCCAGATCTTTTTCCAAAAATTAGCTTTCTTGCGGCCAAAGTAGAGCATCAACCGCCTTACGGGTGGCCCACGAGGGTCAGGGGCGCGCCTGCCTGGAGTGGGCGTGGGCCCCACCCTCGTGGCCACCTCGGGCACCGTCTCGCGTTGATTTTACTTCCCAAAAATAACAAATATTCCAAAATAATTCTCCGTCCATTTTTATCCCGTTTGGACTCCGTTTGATATGGGGTTTCTGCGAAACATAAAACATGCAACAAACAGGAACTGGCATTGGGCACTGGATCAATATGTTAGTCCCAAAAATAATATAAAAAGTTGCCAAAAGTATATGAAAGTTGTATAATATTGGCATGGAACAATCAAAAATTGTAGATACGACGGAGACATATCACTAACACGCATGCTGATGCATCTCAATGATTCATAGATCATAGCCAATATTTACTTCACAACTAAAGACAAAAGTTGTGAGAGTGTGTCCAAAAGATAAACTACTGATGGGGTCACTATGACTTAAACCCTAAACCCTAAACAGGATTTAATTTCCTGGCTAGGTAGAACATGTCGTAGGAAAGACGGCTGGCACCCTCGGATCATACGATGCTTTTGTGCAGTTCCACTAAAATATTGAAGAAGTGTGATTAGAATAATAGTACTGGCACTAGTTCATGAGACACAAACTCATCACCAATAGAAGCCGGTAGAAGTAGAGAAAGAAAGACATGGAGATGGAGCTACGACCTACGTGGGGAGCTGCGGCACGGCAGTGGAGCAAGCCCGCTCCAAAAGGAAGATGTACCTGGGATGTCGGGCTGTAGCTAGAAGGGAGGTTGGGAGGCGGCATCAGCCCATACCGTGGGGATCCCCGATTGGGACGCACTGACAGTGGGTTTTCTCCCTCGCCGATGTCGATCGCGTCTACGCAGAACATCGTCCCCTTCCCCCGGCGGCGGGATCAGGCCGGATCTGTGACCAGCGATGTGGCCACCGTCGTTCTATGCTTCTGAAGAGAGCAACCCAAGCAAGCAGGCTTGTAGCTTGGGCTCCTGCCAGTGTATATATAGTGGTTTTCTTTTTCTCTCCATATCAACCATTTTATATTGCGTACGTGTCATTGAAGAGTGAAATGATGGTTGCTTCTTCCGACTAACTTACTGTGTGATTTGACTGCTCCTTAGTGCCCCCTACACGTACTCCCCCTACGTGTATGACCGTTCCTGAGTCTCACTTGTACTTATCTCTATTCTCTTGCATGACACGTAGACAGGATGCGCATAGAGGAATTTTGTTACTGCACGTTGTTACGTAGTACTACTAGTACCTACTCCCTCCTTCCGGTTCACTATTAGTACTCCCTCTGTCCTGGCTTATTGGTCCCCTTTGTACTCAGTTCATGGGCTCGTTTTCCTCAAGAAATTTTCTTTACCAACGTATTAACAACGGGAATGCATGCGTGAACAACTAATGATTAAACCTTGCATGCAACGTTTTGACAAAGCATTGACTTATGAACATGTGAATGTGAGGGACTACAACCTTGTGCATGCATGCAATAGTCACACGTACACATGGACGCAAAACCCCACACGACGCCCTAATGCATGCATGTTGGAGCACACGAGGGAACACACATGGTCACGCTCAAGTGCTCAACCTACATGTGCATGCGCACACATACTCAGCCAGGGTGAGCTAGTGACCGTATAAACACCGGAAAATGTATATATTGAGCGCAATGAGCGTATTATGAAGTCCATTGACCGTATTTTTTACAAATATACAGTGACAGACAATGTATTTATCTCATTTGAAATTAAGCCATATTGACCGGAAAGGAGGCAGTATGGACTAGCATTGCTTTGCTGTGTCCCATCAACTTGCTGAACGAGGAGAAGCTTGCAGGATGGGAGAAGCTTGCGCGCGGTGGCTCGCATGACAAGCAGAAACTTTTGACTAATGCAAGCTCTCCCTCGCTCAGGCGGTGGGCGTGCAACAGTTAATTCAGTGTCAGATTGCTAGACGCATACACTGTACTAGTACCATTATTGTTCGACTTCCCGAAGAGGCGAACAACCAAGCGCAAAGTTTACTAGTACTACTACTACTATAGAGGTACTACTAGTAGGAACCGGATCGAGGAGCGTCTGCACTCTTATTTTATTTTAAAATGTGATAAAGCAATCTTCAACACATTTGGTTCTTTTTGAGGGTTCTCACATGTGATAATGGAAGTTGATTGCATGGAACACTCGCTTAATTCTGACTAATATCCTGTTACAAATAGGAGCGCTCGGTAATATTTTCTATTTTTTTGTTATTCAGCATGTAAACTGGTCAGCAAACCTTGCGGCACATCTTTGTGTGAACCGTGCTTGCTGCACTTTGAATGTGACCGAGAGTTGGCTTGATGAAACACCTCGCTTCCTTCTTCTTTTTTGCCGGGGTACCTTGCTTCCTAGTGACCAGTCTCTTGGCTGATCGTCCTAAGAATGCTTATATATGAATAAAGCTCTCTCATTTACCCACAAAAAATATTAAGCCATATTAACCGGAAAGGAGGGAGTATGGACTAGCACTACTTTTTGGTGTGTCCCGTCAACTCGCAGAACGAGGAGAAGCTTGCAGGACAAGGTGAAGCTCGCTTACGCCCACTCCGTCTACGTCAAGCTTGGTGGCTCGCAGGCGGTGGACATGCAGCAGTTCATTTGGTGTCAGATTGCTAGAGGCATACACTGTAGTACCATCATTGTTCGACTTCGCGAAGAGGCGAAGAGCCAAGCGCATGGTTTAGTAGTACGAGTAGTACTACTACTAGAACCGCATGGTGGAGCGTCTGTACTCTTATTTTATTTTAATCTCTGATAAAGTACACATTTATTTGGGAGAAGTGCGGAAAACGGCAGCCCAATAGTAATATTAAAAAACATCGAACATGTAATGGTGATATCGATCAACCATGCTCGAATATATCTTGGCCTCCGTCCGAGCCCGTCTGTGTGTTCTCGCTCCTCGTCTCTCCCAAGGAATGGCGGGTTGGCCATTTTGCCGTCAATTGAGATCGTTTGCTCACACTCCGGTCCCACATGTCGGTGATATGCCAAGAGGAAGTGCGTTGACCGACTGGCCATACGCATACTTGGTTTTGCACCTTCATACTACTCCTCCCTCTGTCATAGTTTACAGGGCGCGCTTCATTCTCATGCATTTCCACCACCAGAGAGACTTTAGACGCGTTTGGTTTAATGCTCAATTAATTAGGGCGTGGTAACCACAATCAAGTACACAATTTTCTCTCGATGTACTACGTGTGTATGCGAAGTGGAGTAAGTGCATGCATGTGTGTACCTGGGGTGGAAGCACTGCATGCATGTGTGTACGCATTATTTCCTCTAGTAATAGATGTCATGCTATAAATACCAATGCTATTTTTCAGGCCGATCGCTAGTCGCCTTGGTCCTAGAGTTTTTTTGAAGCGCGCTCTATAAACAGTGATGGAGGGAGTAGTATGAGCGGATTCAAAGAAGAGCGTACTGATGGTTGCTTCTTTCGAGCAACTTACAGTGGGAAAGGGTGGGCTTATGATTTGACAGCTCATTACTCACTATTAGTGCGGATCAAGGACCGGGCTGAGTTTCCCATGCGGTTGTGCACTACTCCCTCCGTTCTTAAATATACTACAGAGTATTTGTCTTTCTAGAGATTTCAACGAGTGACTAGTACATACGAAGCAAAATGAGTGAATCTACACTCTAAAATATGTCCATTTGAAATTTGTAAAAAGATAAATATTTAGGAACGGAGGGAGTATAATTTTGTGCATGGCACATGGACCAGGATGCTGAAGAGGCTTCTGGCAATGCTATCAAGCTTCCAGCATTTGTTTACATAATTGAGATACTATACAACTAATAATTTTCCAGTGACATGAAATTGTACAATGCTCTGAGCTTTCAGCTTTTGTTTCGTGTGTCTTGCCATCCATGCTCTTTTGAAAAAAATAAAAAACTAACTTCCTTGCTAATGCATCTCAATGATTAGCAGACCAGAGCTAATATTTACATCACAACTGAAGACAAAGTTGTGAGAAGGTGTTAAATTAAAATTGATCCATGCTTTCATTGGCAGCAACTTCCCCCCCAGCTCTGTCTAAATCAACAAGGCATGTTGGGGAAAAAGTAGCTGTCTGGAGCATGCAACATTCCGATCATTTTGTGCAGTTCCACTAAAATAGAGCTGAGCGTCCCTGTTCCAAAGATATTAAGTGTGATTACAATAATAGAGGACTGTCGACGAAACAATAAACGCACAAATAGAAGCCGGTCACGTTTGCAGTCTCTCTTAATGTTGGGAATCGTAGCATAATTTAAAATTTTCCTACGCTCACCAAGATGCATCTATGGAGTCTACTAGCAACGAGGGGAAAGGAGTGCATCTACATACCCTTGTAGATCGCGAGCGGAAGCGTTCCAATGAACGTGGATGACGGAGTCGTACTCGCCGTGATCCAAATCACCGATGACCGAGTGCCGAACAGACGGCACCTCCGCGTTCAACACACGTACGGTGCAGCGACGTCTCCTCCTTCTTGATCCAGCAAGGGGGAAGGAGAGG
Organism: Triticum aestivum; assembly: GCF_018294505.1. Lineage (NCBI taxonomy): Eukaryota > Viridiplantae > Streptophyta > Magnoliopsida > Poales > Poaceae > Triticum > Triticum aestivum. The sequence continues at coordinate 332,704,974 of NC_057811.1, read as the reverse complement.
TTGATGGAGATCCAGCAGCACGACGGCGTGGTGGTGGATGTAGCGGTTCTCCGGCAGGGCTTCGCCGAGCTTCTGCGAGAGAGAGAGGTGTTGCAGGGGAGGAGGGAGGCACCCAAGGCTGTAGGTTGCTGCCCTCCCTCCCCCCCCTTTATATAGGCCCCCTGGGGGGGCCGGCCCAGGGAGATGGGATCTCCAAGGGGGGGCGGCGGCCAAAGAGGGGAAGGGTTGCCTTGCCCCCCAAGGCAAGGGGGAAGCTCCCCCCTAGGGTTCCCAACCCTAGGCGCATGGGGGGAGGCCCAAGGGGGGCGCCCCAGCCCACTAAGGGCTGGTTCCCTTCCACTTTCAGCCCACGGGGCCCTCCGGGATAGGTGGCCCCACCCGGTGGACCCCCGGGACCCTTCCGGTGGTCCCGGTACAATACCGGTAACCCCCGAAACTTTCCCGGTGGCCGAAACTGGACTTCCTATATATAATTCTTCACCTTCGGACCATTTTGGAACCTCTCGTGACGTCCGGGATCTCATCCGGGACTCCGAACAACTTTCGGGTTTCCGCATACATATATCTCTACAACCCTAGCGTCACCGAACCTTAAGTGTGTAGACCCTACGGGTTCGGGAGACATGCAGACATGACCGAGACGCCTCTCCGGTCAATAACCAACAGCGGGATCTGGATACCCTTGTTGGCTCCCACATGTTCCACGATGATCTCATCGGATGAACCACGGTGTCGAGGATTCAATCAATCCCGTATGCAATTCCCTTTGTCAATCGGTATGTTACTTGCCCGAGATTCGATCGTCGGTATCCCAATACCTTGTTCAATCTCGTTACTGGCAAGTCTCTTTACTCGTACCGCAATGCATGATCCCGTGACTAACGCCTTAGTCACATTGAGCTCATTATGATGATGCATTACCGAGTGGGCCCAGAGATACCTCTCCGTCACACGGAGTGACAAATCCCAGTCTCGATCTGTGCCAACCCAACAGACACTTTCGGAGATACCCGTAGTGCACCTTTATAGTCACCCAGTTACGTTGTGACGTTTGGCACACCCAAAGCACTCTTACGGTATCCGGGAGTTGCACGATCTCATGGTCTAAGGAAAAGATACTTGACATTGGAAAAGCTCTAGCAAACGAAACTACACGATCTTTTATGCTATGCTTAGGATTGGGTCTTGTCCATCACATCATTCTCCTAATGATATGATCCCGTTATCAATGACATCCAATGTCCATAGTCAGGAAACCATGACTATCTGTTGATCAACGAGCTAGTCAACTAGAGGCTTACTAGGGACACGTTGTGGTCTATGTATTCACACATGTATTACGATTTCCGGACAATACAATTATAGCATGAACAATAGACAATTATCATGAACAAAGAAATATAATAATAACCATTTATTATTGCCTCTAGGGCTTATTTCCAACAGTCTCCCACTTGCACTAGAGTCAATAATCTAGTTACATTGTGATGAATCGAACACCCATTGCGTCCTGGTGTTGATCATGTTTTGCCCTAGGGAGAGGTTTAGTCAACGGATCTGCTACATTCAGGTCCGTATGTACTTTACAAATATCTATGTCTCCATTTTGAACACTTTCACGAATGGAGTTGAAGCGACGCTTGATATGCCTGGTCTTCCTGTGAAACCTGGGCTCCTTCACAAGAGCAATAGCTCCAGTGTTGTCACAGAAGAGAGTCACCGGGCCCGACGCATTGGGAATCACCCCTAGGTCGGTAATGAACTCCTTCATCCAGACTGCTTCCTGTGCTGCCTCCCAGGCTGCCATGTACTCCGCTTCACATGTAGATCCCGCCACGACGCTTGCTTGCAACTGCACCAGCTTACTGCTCCTCAATTCAATATATACACGTATCCGGTCTGTGACTTCGAGTCATCCAGATCTGTGTCGAAGCTAGCGTCGACGTAACCCTTTACGACGAGCTCTTCGTCACCTCCATAAACGAGAAACATATCCTTAGTCCTTTTCAGGTACTTCAGGATATTCTTGACCGCTGTCCAGTGTTCCATGCTGGGATTACTTTGGTACCTTCCTACCAAACTTACGGCAAGGTTTACATCAGGTCTGGTACAGAGCATGGCATACATAATAGACCCTATGGCCGAGGCATAGGGGATGACACTCATCTTTTCTCTATCTTCTGCCGTGGTCGGGCATTGAGCCGTGCTCAACTGCACACCTTGCAATACAGGCAAGAACCCCTTCTTGGACTGATTCATATTGAACTTCTTCAATATCTTGTCAAGGCATGTACTCTGTGAAAGACCAATGAGGCGTCTTGATCTATCTCTATAGATCTTGATGCCTAATATATAAGCAGCTTCTCCAAGGTCCTTCATTGAAAAACACTTATTCAAATAGGCCTTTATACTCTCCAAGAATTCTATATCATTTCCCATCAACAGTATGTCATCCACATATAATATGAGAAATGCTACAGAGCTCCCACTCACTTTCTTGTAAACACAGGCTTCTCCATAAGTCTGTGTAAACCCAAACGCTTTGATCATCTCATCAAAGCGAATGTTCCAACTCCGAGATGCTTGCACCAGCCCATAGATTGAGCGCTGGAGCTTGCATACTTTGTTAGCATTCTTAGGATCGACAAAACCTTCCGGCTGCATCATATACAACTCTTCCTTAAGGAAGCCATTAAGGAATGCCGTTTTGACGTCCATCTGCCATATCTCATAATCATAGTATGCGGCAATTGCTAACATGATTCGGACTGACTTCAGCTTCGCTACGGGTGAGAAAGTCTCATCGTAGTCAACCTCTTGAACTTGTCGATAACCCTTAGCGACAAGTCGAGCCTTATAGATGGTCACATTACCATCCGCGTCTGTCTTCTTCTTAAAGATCCATTTGTTTTCTATGGCTCGCCGATCATCGGGCAAGTCAGTCAAAGTCCATACTTCGTTTTCATACATGGATCCTATCTCGGATTTCATGGCTTCAAGCCATTTGTCGGAATCCGGGCCCGCCATCGCTTCTTCATAGTTCGAAGGTTCACCGTTGTCTAACAACATGATTTCCAGGACAGGGTTGCCGTACCATTCTGGTGCGGAACGTGTCCTTGTGGACCTACGAAGTTCAGTAGTAACTTGATCCGAAGCTTCATGATCATCATCATTAACTTCCTCCCCAGTCGGTGTAGGCACCACAGGAACATTTTCCCGCGCTGCGCTACTTTCCGGTTCGGAAGGGGTGACTATCACCTCATCAAGTTCCACTTTCCTCCCACTCAATTCTTTCGAGAGAAACTCCTTCTCTAGAAAGGACCCGTTCTTGGCAACGAAGATCTTGCCCTCGGATCTGAGGTAGAAGGTAGACCCAATAGTTTCCTTAGGGTATCCTATGAAGACGCATTTTTCCGACTTGGGTTCGAGCTTTTCAGGTTGAAGTTTCTTGACATAAGCATCGCATCCCCAAACTTTTAGAAACGACAGCTTAGGTTTCTTCCCAAACCATAATTCATACGGTGTCGTCTCAACGGATTTCGACGGAGCCCTATTTAAAGTGAATGCGGCAGTCTCTAAAGCATAGCCCGAAATGAGAGCGGTAAATCGGTAAGAGACATCATAGATCGCACCATATCCAATAGAGTGGATTACGACGTTCGGACACACCGTTTCTCTGAGGTGTTCCAGGCGGCGTGAGTTGTGAAACTATTCCACATTTCCTTAAGTGTGTACCAAATTCGTGACTTAAATATTCTCCACCACGATCTGATCGTAAGAATTTTATTTTCCTGTCACGTTGATTCTCGACTTCACTCTGAAATTCCTTGAACTTTTCAAAGGTTTCAGACTTGTGTTTCATTAGGTAGACATACCCATATCTACTTAAATCATCAGTGAGAGTGAGAACATAATGATATCCTCCGCGAGCCTCAACACTCATTGGACCGCACACATCGGTATGTATGATTTCCAATAAGTTGGTTGCTCGCTCCATTGTTCCGGAGAACGGAGTCTTGGTCATCTTACCCATGAGGCATGGTTCGCACGTGTCAAATGATTCGTAATCAAGAGACTCCAAAAGTCCATCTGCATGGAGCTTCTTCATGCGCTTGACACCAATGTGACCAAGGCGGCAGTGCCACAAGTATGTGGGACTATCGTTATCAACTTTACATCTTTTGGTATTCACACTATGAATATGTGTAACATCATGTTCGAGATTCATCAAAAATAAACCATTGACCAGCGGGGCATGACCATAAAACATATCTCTCAAATAAACAGAACAACCATTATTCTCGGATTTAAATGAGTAGCCATCTCGAATTAAACGAGATCCAGATACAATGTTCATGCTCAAAGCTGGCACTAAATAACAATTATTGAGGTTTAAAACTAATCCTGTGGGTAGATGCAGAGGTAGCGTGCCGACGGCGATCACATCGACCTTGGAACCATTCCCGACGCGCATCGTCACCTCGTCCTTCGCCAGTCTCCGTTTATTCCGTAGTTCCTGTTTTGAGTTACAAATATGAGCAACTGCACCGGTATCAAATACCCAGGAGCTACTACGAGTATTGGTAAGGTACACATCAATTACATGTATATCACATATACCTTTGGTGTTGCCGGCCTTCTTGTCCGCTAAGTATTTGGGGCAGTTCCGCTTCCAGTGACCACTTCCCTTGCAATAAAAGCACTCAGTTTCAGGCTTGGGTCCATTATTTGACTTCTTCCCAGTAACTGGCTTACCGGGCGCGGCAACTCCCTTGCCGTCCTTCTTGAAGTTCTTCTTACCCTTGCCCTTCTTGAACTTAGTGGTTTTATTCACCATCAACACTTGATGTTCTTTTCTGATCTCCCCTTCCGCTGATTTCAGCATTGAATATACCTCAGGAATGGTCTTTTCCATCCCCTGCATATTGTAGTTCATCACAAAGCTCTTGTAGCTTGGTGGAAGCGACTGGAGGATTCTGTCAATGACCGCGTCATCCGGGAGATTAACTCCCAGCTGGGATAAGCGGTTGTGTAACCCAGACATTCTGAGTATGTGTTCACTAACAGAACTATTCTCCTCCATTTTACAGCTGAAGAACTTGTCGGAGACTTCATATCTCTCGACCCGGGCATGAGCTTGAAAAACCAGTTTCAGCTCCTCGAACATCTCATATGCTCCATGTTTCTCAAAACGCTTTTGGAGACCCGGTTCTAAGCTGTAAAGCATGCCGCACTGAACGAGGGAGTAATCATCAGCACGCTGCTGCCAAGCGTTCATAACGTCTTGGTTCTCTGGGATTGGTGCTTCACCTAGCGGTCCTTCTAAGACATAATCTTTCTTGGCTACTATGAGGATGATCCTCAGGTTCCGGACCCAGTCCGTATAGTTGCTGCCATCATCTTTCAGCTTGGTTTTCTCTAGGAACGCGTTGAAATTGAGGACAACGTTGGCCATTTGATCTACAAGACATAGTGTAAAGATTTTAGACTAAGTTCATGATAATTAAGTTCATCTAATCAAATTACTCAATGAACTCCCACTCAGATAGACATCCCTCTCGTCATCTAAGTGAAACATGATCCGAGTTTAACTAGGCCGTGTCCGATCATCACGTGAGACGAACTAGTCAAAATCGGTGAACATCTCCATGTTGATTGTATCTTCTATACGACTCATGCTCGACCTTTTGGTCCTCCGTGTTCCGAGGCCATGTCTGTACATGCTAGGCTCGTCAAGTCAACCTAAGTGTATTGTGTGTGTTCCGAGGCCATGTCTGTACATGCTAGGCTCGTCAACACCCGTTGTATTCGAACGTTAGAATCTATCATGCCCGATCATCACGTGGTGCTTCGAAACAACGAACCTTCGCAACGGTGCACAGTTAGGGTGAACACTTTCTTGAAATTATTATAAGGGATCATCTTACTTACTACCGTCGTTCTAAGCAAATAAGATGCAAAAACATGATAAACATCACATGCAATCAAATAGTGACATGATATGGCCAATATCATTATGCTCCTTTGATCTCCATCTTCGGGGCACCATGATCATCTTCGTCACCGGCATGACACCATGATCTCCATTGTGTCTTCATGAAGTCGTCACGCCAACGATTTCTTCTACTTCTATGGCTAACCGTTTAGCAACAAAGTAAAGTAATTTACATGGCGTTATTCAATGACACGCAGGTCATGCAAAATAATAAAGACAACTCCTATGGCTCCTGCCGGTTGTCATACTCATCGACATGCAAGTCGTGATTCCTATTACAAGAATATGATCAATCTCATACATCACATATATCATTCATCACATCTTCTGGCCATATCACATCACAGAGCACTTGCTGCAAAAACAAGTTAGACGTCCTCTAATTGTTGTTGCAAGTTTTTACGTGGTTTGTAGGTTTCTAGCAAGAACGTTTTCTTACCTACGTATGACCACAACGTGTTTTGCCAATTTCTATTTACCCTTCATAAGGACCCTTTTCATCGAATCCGTTCCGACTAAAGTAGGAGAGACAGACACCCGCTAGCCACCTTATGCAACTAGTGCATGTCAATCGGTGGAACCTGTCTCACGTAAGCGTACGTGTAAGGTCGGTCCGGGCCGCTTCATCCTACAATGCCGCCGAAACAAGAAAAGACTAGTAGCGGCAAGAAGAATTGGCAAACTCAACGCCCACAACTGCTTTGTGTTCTACTCGTGCATAGTAACTACGCATAGGCCTGGCTCATGATGCCACTGTTGGGAACCGTAGCATAATTTAAAATTTTCCTACGCTCACCAAGATGCATCTATGGAGTCTACTAGCAACGAGGGGAAAGGAGTGCATCTACATACCCTTGTAGATCGCGAGCGGAAGCATTCCAATGAACGTGGATGACGGAGTCGTACTCGCCGTGATCCAAATCACCGATGACCGAGTGCCGAACGGACGCACCTCCGCGTTCAACACACGTATGGTGCAGCGACGTCTCCTCCTTCTTGATCCAGCAAGGGGGAAGGAGAGGTTGATGGAGATCCAGCAGCACGACGGCGTGGTAGTGGATGTAGCGGTTCTCCGGCAGGGCTTCGCCGAGCTTCTGCGAGAGAGAGAAAGGTGTTGAATGGGAGGAGGGAGGCGCCCAAGGCTGTAGGTTGCTGCCCTCCCTCCCCCCCTTTATATAGGCCCCCTGGGGGGGCGCCGCCCAGGGAGATGGGATCTCCAAGGGGGGGCGGCGGCCAAAGAGGGGAAGGGTTGCCTTGCCCCCCAAGGCAAGGGGGAAGCTCCCCCCTAGGGTTCCCAACCCTAGGCGCATGGGGGGAGGCCCAAGGGGGGCGCCCCAGCCCACTAAGGGCTGGTTCCCTTCCACTTTCAGCCCACGGGGCCCTCCGGGATAGGTGGCCCCACCCGGTGGACCCCCGGGACCCTTCCGGTGGTCCCGGTACAATACCGGTAAGCCCCGAAACTTTCCCGGTGGCCGAAACTGGACTTCCTATATATAATTCTTCACCTCCGGACCATTCCGGAACCTCTCGTGATGTCCGGGATCTCATCCGGGACTCCGAACAACTTTCTGGTTTCCGCATACATATATCTCTACAACCCTAGCGTCACCGAACCTTAAGTGTGTAGACCCTACGGGTTCGGGAGACATGCAGACATGACCGAGACGCCTCTCCGGTCAATAACCAACAGCGGGATCTGGATACCCATGTTGGCTCCCACATGTTCCACGATGATCTCATCGGATGAACCACGGTGTCGAGGATTCAATCAATCCCGTATGCAATTCCCTTTGTCAATCAGTATGTTACTTGCCCGAGATTCGATCGTCGGTATCCCAATACCTTGTTCAATCTCGTTACTGGCAAGTCTCTTTACTCGTACCGCAATGCATGATCCCGTGACTAACGCCTTAGTCACATTGAGCTCATTATGATGATGCATTACCGAGTGGGCCCAGAGATACCTCTCCGTCACACGGAGTGACAAATCCCAGTCTCGATCCGTGCCAACCCAACAGACACTTTCGGAGATACCCGTAGTGCACCTTTATAGTCACCCAGTTACGTTGTGACATTTGGCACACCCAAAGCACTCTTACGGTATCCGGGAGTTGCACGATCTCATGGTCTAAGGAAAAGATACTTGACATTGGAAAAGCTCTAGCAAACGAAACTACACGATCTTTTATGCTATGCTTAGGATTGGGTCTTGTCCATCACATCATTCTCCTAATGATGTGATCCCGTTATCAATGACATCCAATGTCCATAGTCAGGAAACCATGACTATCTGTTGATCAACGAGCTAGTCAACTAGAGGCTTACTGGGGACACGTTGTGGTCTATGTATTCACACATGTATTACGATTTCCGGACAATATAATTATAGCATGAACAATAGACAATTATCATGAACAAAGAAATATAATAATAACCATTTATTATTGCCTCTAGGGCATATTTCCAACACTTAATACTAACTAGTTAGAGAAGATTAAGCAAATAGTTGGAGAAGATTAGGCTCGGAGTTGGATGAGGAGGATAGAGTAAAACCAATCTCCCTTTGTGCAGTCGCACTGAAATGTAGAGACGTTGCCCGTGTGAAATTTTAGTACAACTGCACAAAACACTCTTAAGAAAAAAGTGATTTGTGCTGCTCACCAAATGGTCTCAATGGCAAGGAGGTGAAATGGATAGCCCTGTTTGCAAAAAAGATGTAGAAAGGAAACAATTACTGGCCAATAAGAGTTGATGACACGTATGACGACAAAAAAGAAGCATATTCCTTGTCCTAAGGGAAGATAACAACACGGTTGTGTTTGTCTAAAACGGTGTGAGCACGAGATTGCAATATGGAAAGTACACAGGACGAGCTACGTTTTGGGCAAAGAACTATGGAAGATCCACATGCAAGACTTTCCACATGGAGCGACGTGGGAAGACGGGCAATGGAGCAAGGCCGGAGGGAATACCTAGGGGTCGCCGGGATGTAACTAGGAGAGCGGCGGCGGGCGGGATCTGCCCATACCGCGGCAGCGAGCAAGTGGCATAGGCCCTACCGGGTCGGAGCTTGGTCAGAGAGAACAGCGGGTACCGCAGATTGGGACGTGCTGCCTTGGCACCGTTGAACGGAGAAACGATGCACATCCTCCCTTTCCGCCGGCGGACGGGATGCGGCTGGATCAGTGACCAACGGTGAGAGAGAGAGGCCACCGCAGCCTTGTGTGAGATACTCGGAAGAGAGACAAACCCCAGCAGGCAGGCTCCATTGTATATAGTGGAGTGGACTACCTTTTTCTCCATAAAAATCATTTTATATTCTGTGTACATGCCATTGAGCGATATAACTTTATTTAAAAAGAACGCGCCAACGCATCAAGTCAAACTTTGTCTCGTGCACGTGTGGTACATGACCTCCGTAGGTAAACAACCGCTACACGTGCTCAAATTAGCATGTGGGCTTCCATTTCATACAGAAATGAGCTCCACTGTGTACCCGCGGGGGTGTGGCTGGGCACGAAGCATGAGTACGTGCACCTATTCTCTTCGTGTACGTATGCCACCTACCTGGAGTTGTGTGAGAGAGATACAAACGTAGAGAGATATAGTGTGTGGGTTCGTGAGTGTTTTTTTTCGGGGGCGGGGGCGTGAGAGATAGACAGGAAATATGTGTCGATGATATTTCAATCAAAAAATGTAACATATGCAATGTGTGTGAAATAGAGGCCTGGATATATCATATATATAGAAGGGGCGATCCACGAGAAGAGAGTGGAGGTATCATCGGCGTGAGGTATCCATAGAATCGAAGAGAGGGATGATGTGTGTGTGTGCGCGATCGGTAAAGAGTGCCATCGAATTTGTGTGTGCCCACATCAAAGATATAGGGTGGCTGGCCTACTGGAAGGTGAGAGGGGACATGTGCAGTTTGTCTCTGTGTCATGGATACCTACCTACAGCGCTCGACTATTGGTGTGTGGTGGGGGGAGACCTAATTAACTATAAAGGTACAATGGCTGGTATATGTGTGGAGGAGGAGAGAGACCTACCTTATGTATTGAGGGAGATCGATCGACATCCATGCATATGTGTAGGAGAGGAATAAGGTTGGGAGAGAGACAGAGCTAGTGTGTCGGAGGGGTTGGTGGTGGAGTTGCTTCTAACAAATGGTGGGAGAGGCTTGCTTGACAGACGGAGGGCACGCCTGCAATATCAATAATAGAGGGGATGCCTGCCTGTCTGTGCACATGCGTGTGAGAGACGGGTCAGGAGGCATGCACGAATGATGAGGGGGGGAGATATTGCTGTGGTAAGCAGACGTAACTACATAGGAAGATCAATCGTCCTTTGTCAGAGAAAGGAGAGACATAACTTGTGAGGTACGTCGATCGATGGGTGGGGGAAAATAGTTAAAGTCGACCTAGGTGTATGTAGGGAGATCGATCGGCATACATGCATGTATGTGTTAGAAGCAAATAAGGCCCGGAGAGAAGGATAGAGAGAGAGAGAGAGAGGGATGCAGCTAGGAGGTGGTGCGAGAGGCATACTATATCGAGGGGGAAGGAGTGTGCGAGTATGAGATCGATGAAAAGACGGGTGGGAGTGAGGCATGGACGGTTAGAAGAGAAGAGGGAAAGCTTGTGTTTGTGGTAGGCACACCTGGCTAGAGAGGCATATCGATCGATGCGTGCCGTAAAGAAGGAGCTGGGGGGCCTACACACACCGTGGGTGAACGACCTAAAGTGAAAAGACGAATTTGCGCGATGGAGCTAGAGAATACTGAGGGAGGGTGAGAGGGATGCGGGCGTGTGCATGCATGAGAGAAAGTTAGCGCTAGCTACAAAGATAAGAGGATTGTGTGGGTGTAAAAGACGAACAGAGATCATAATTCATTATAAAAAGTGAATTCGGATATTTGAAGAATTTATCATAGTGTTTTAAATCGACGCATGCGTGAATATATATAACGGTGATACACATGGTGTGGTTATGAACATGTTATACTACATATAATATATTTTATCTCTACTCTTATAAAAAACAGAGTTGTTGATGATGGTGTGCCTGCCATCCTGCAATATAGGACGTCCGATTTATATCTGACGGATAGGAAGGAAACTATGGAAATTTTGAAAAAAGATACCCACACCCCTCTCCACATTTGCAAGTAAGGCCTCCCCTCGATCATCTTGATGTTCCGTGGAACGCATGGCATCTTGCTAGTACTACATATAATATATAGAACATTGATTATAATTTGGGATAATGTGTGGCTTTTGCAACTCAGGGCTAAATACTTGTCATAATGTAGGGGGCGGGGCACTATACTTTGTGTGATAAACACAGTGTACGTATGGAACATGGTTTAGATTATGAATATCTAGTTAGTACATCAAATGTACTATTATTTGGAATCAACATCAAGTGTATTCAAAAAATTGAATTTGAGTTCATATAGTACACATAGTTCATATCTATCACTATAGTAATCATGTAGTGTGTTGTTAAGGTAATACACGAATGATGGTTGAAGTTGGCAACAATCATGATTGTAGATTCTTATTCAAATAGAGAAACGAATTCAAATTTAGTTTGAATTGTAGCGGTAGAATAGACATTTGGAATGCACTAAAATGTTGGTATGAGTAGGTTACATGCATTATACGGCCAAAGAAAATTTTTAATTGGACATAACATGGATTCATAGCTTTGAATAGCATTTGTATAGTAAAACGGGACAAGACTCCCTTTGTGTGGTGTGAATAGTTTTATTTTTTTTTCGTTTTTTCGTTGAGGGAAGTGTGAATTGATTTGGTACGTACAAGTACAATATTACACATTAGTCTTGTCCCTAAAATTCAACCCGCGCCTTGTTATATCCCGAAAATTCTGATATCGTGCTCCCAAAACTCGTGCCTTGCTATCCTGAAATTACAACGCGCGCAAAAACTCCCTCCGGCTGCCAAATCCCGACACACGAAATCCCCCTTCTAACCCTAAGCCGAAAGGCCCGCTAGTTCAAATCGGTGGGAGTACTTTTGTAACACACGCTACATTTTGGACAAGCGCGTCCCTAAGTCATGGTTCCCCCTCCCATCGCCTCCTTTTCGCCATTCGAAATCTCAGGCCACCATAACCTCTCCGCTCCAGCCGTGAAACCCCACCCTCCTCCGTCTGCCACCTCACCGCTGCCCAGCCGGAGCCTCTTCCCCGACGATGTCGTCCACCGCAACAGCTCGACGTCCCTCCTCCACCTCCCTGGACGAGGATCCGTCGTCCATCTCGTTGTCCCGCCGGTTCAGCCGCCCCGTCCTCCACCTACAAGGAGCTTCTCTGAAGATTGCCACATCTATCGCGGTTGCTCCATCCCCACAACGCCGCCTTAACCTGCTCCACTGGTACCGCAACATCCTTACCGACTACCCGGACGAAGCCGAGGCCTACTCGGCGCCACCAAAGAGGTTGTACACTCATTGCATCGCAACTTCTCCTTAACTCGACCTCCCAGCGCTGATGGTGCTCCATCCTGCACCCCCATGGCGCGGCTACCTCGAAGCCGGCACCGCAGACGACATCTCCATGACGGCTCTCCCCGGTGTGAGGCCCCTTCGGCAGCGGTGTCCATACTAGCCGGATCTGCTGCTGCTGCTCCGGTTCTCGCTCACTCGCTCGCGCTGCTGCTGCTTCGGCTCTCGCTCGCTCGCTCGCTCACGCTGCTGCTGCTGCTCTGACTCTCGCTCGCTCGCTCGCGCTCCTGCTGCTGCTCTCCCCTTGCTCGTGTTGTTGATCTGCTCAGATTTAGCTACACTTCAGTCGACTGAATCGACTTTTGGGTCAGTCGATTTTCAGGGGGTGTGGGGGCTCGCCGGAGTTAAGGAAGAACCACCCGCAGCAAGGAGGGGGGCTCGCCGGAGAGGTACCCCACTATCTATCTTAGGGTTCAGGGTGGGGACGGTGGTCGCCGGCGGTGGGGGCGCGGTTGTGGGGCGGTGGCGTGGGGATCGCCGGAGAAAAAGCTCTTGCGCGGGCAGGGGGCTAGAGGGCTGGCTGGGGCGGCGGCGGACCGGCGGTGGGGACTGGTTTTGAGGCGGGGAGGCGGTGCGGGAGCGCCGCCGGCCGCGGGCGGCGGGGGCCGGCGGTTTGGCCGGTGGTGGCTGGCGGCTCAGCGTGGTGCAGGTTGAAGATGAACTGCAGGCCCTCCGTAAACTACATGTGAAGTGCCTCTCTGCTACCATTGTGTTCAGTTTCGACAATAACATTCAGATTCAATAGTAACTTTCAGTTTCGACAGTTAAGTTCAGAGTCAATAGTTTTACCTCATCTGTTGTAGTCAGGTGGTTTTTGGTGATGTAAATTTTACATCTATCACTTTTGGGTAATGTATTTTACATCATCTACTGGAGATGCTATTTGAATCCCACTTGAGATTAATGATGTCTGTCTTGTGCTGCTTCGGCCTCCACGTCTTACGGTTCACCGGAGCTGCTCCAACGACGGAACTATCCATCACAACAGAGCAGTGTCTGCTACCTCTTGAGCACTGCGTTGGTTTTCCCTTGAAGAGGAAAGGGTGATGCAGCAAAGTAGCGTAAGTATTTCCCTCAGTTTTTGAGAACCAAGGTATCAATCCAGTAGGAGGCTACGCGCTAGTCCCTCGCACCTATACAAAACAAATAAATCCTCGCAACCAACGCGATAAGGGGTTGTCAATCCCTACACGGTCACTTACGAGAGTCAGATCTGATAGATATGATAGGATAATATTTTTGGTATTTTTATGATAAAGATGCAAAGTAAAATAAAAGCAATGAAAGTAACTAAGTGTTGGAAGATTAATATGATGAAGATAGACCCGGGGGCCATAGGTTTCACTAGTGGCTTCTCTCAAGAGCATAAGTATTTTACGGTGGGTGAACAAATTACTGTTGAGCAATTGACAGAATTGAGCATAGTTATGACAATATCTAGGTATGATCACGTATATAGGCATCACGTCTGAGACAAGTAGACCGACTCCTGCCTGCATCTACTACTATTACTCCACACATCGACCGCTATCCAGCATGCATCTAGAGTATTAAGTTCATAAGAACAGAGTAACGCTTTAAGCAAGATGACATGATGTAGAGGGATAAATTCATGCAATATGATAAACACCCCATCTTGTTATCCTCGATGGCAACAATACAATACGTGCCTTGCTGCCCCTATTGTCACTGGGAAAGGACACCGCAAGATTGAACCCAAAGCTAAGCGCTTCTCCCATTGCAAGAAAAACCAATCTAGTCGGCCAAACCAAACTGATAATTCGAAGAGACTTGCAAAGATAACCAATCATACATAAATGAATTCAGAGAAGATTCAAATATTGTTCATAGATAAACTTGATCATAAACCCACAATTCATCGGTCTCAACAAACACACCGCAAAAGAAGATTACATCGAATAGATCTCCACAAGAGAGGGGGAGAACATTGTATTGAGATCCAAAAAGAGAGAAGAAGCCATCTAGCTAATAACTATGGACCCGAAGGTCTGTGGTAAACTACTCACACATCATCGGAGAGGCTATGGTGTTGATGTAGAAGCCCTCCGTGATCGATGCCCCCTCCGGCGGAGCTCCGGAACAGGCCCCAAGATGGGATCTCGTGGGTACAGATGGTTGCGGCGGTGGAATTAGGTTTTTGCTCCGTATCTGATCGTTTGGGGGTACGTAGGTATATATAGGAGGAAGGAGTACGTCGGTGGAGCAACAGGGGGCCCACGAGGGTGGAGGGCGCGCCTGGGGGGGTAGGCGCGCCCCCTACCTCGTGGCTTCCTCCTTTGTTTCTTGGCGTAGGGTCCAAGTCTCCTGGATCATATTCGTTCTGAAAATCATGTTCCTGAAGGTTTCATTCCGTTTGGACTCCGTTTGATATTCCTTTTCTGCGAAACTCTGAAATAGGCAAAAAAATAGCAATTATGGGCTGGGCCTCCTGTTAATAGGTTAGTCCCAAAACTAATATAGAAGTGAATAATAAAGCCCAATATTGTCCAAAACAGTAGATAATATAGCATGGAGCAATCAAAAATTATAGATACGTTGGAGACGTATCAAGCATCCCCAAGCTTAATTCCTGCTCGTCCTCGAGTAGGTAAATGATAAAAACAGAATTTTTGATGTGGAATGCTACTTGGCAAAATTTCAATGTAATTCTTCTTAATTGTGGTATGAATATTTAGATCCGAAAGATTCAAGACAAAACTTTAATATTGACATAAAAATAATAATACTTCAAGCATACTAACTAAGCAATTATGTCTTCTCAAAATAACATGGCCAAAGAAAGTTATCCCTACAAAATCATATAGTCTGGCTATGCTCCATGTTCACCACACAAAGTATTTAAATCATGCACAACCCCGATGACAAGCCAAGCAATTGTTTCATACTTTTGGTGTTCTCAAACTTTTTCAATCTTCACGCATTACATGAGCATGAGCCATGGACATAGCACTATATGTGGAATAGAATGGTGGTTGTGGAGAAGACAAAAAGGGAGAAGATAGTCTCACATCAACTAGGCGTATCAACGGGCTATGGAGATGACCATCAATAGATATCAATGTGAGTGAGTAGAGATTGCCATGCAACGGATGCACTAGAGCTATAAGTATATGAAAGCTCAACAAAAGAAACTAAGTGGGTGTGCATCCAACTTGCTTGCTCAGGAAGACCTAGGGCATTTTGAGGAAGCCCATCATTAGAATATACAAGCCAAGTTCTATAATGAAAAATTCCCACTAGTATATGGAAGTGACAAAATGAGAGACTCTCTATCATGAAGATCATGGTGCTACTTTGAAGCACAAGTGTGGTAAAAGGATATTAACATTGTCCCTTCTCTCTTTTTCTCTCATTTTTTTCTCTATTATTATTTGGGCCTTTTCTCTTTTTTTATGGCCTCTTTTTTTTCGTCCGGAGTCTCATCCCGACTTGTGGGGGAATCATAGTCTCCATCATCCTTTCCTCACTTGGGACAATGCTCTAAAAATGAAGATCATCACACTTTTATTTTCTTACAACTCAACAATTACAACTCAATACTTAGAACAAAATAAGACTCTATGTGAATGCCTCCGGCGGTGTACCGGGATATGCAATGAATCAAGAGTGACATGTATGAAGGAATTTATGAACAGTGGCTTTGCCACAAATACGATGTCAACTACATGATCATGCAAAGCAATATGAGAATGATGGAGCGTGTCATAATAAACGGAACGGTGGTAAGTTGCATGGCAATATATCTCGGAATGGCTATGGAAATACCATGATAGGTAGGTATGGTGGATGTTTTGAGGAAGGTTTATGGTGGGTGTATGATACCGGCGAAAAGCACGCGGTATTAGAGAGGCTAGAAATGGTGGAAGGAAGAAAGTGCGTATAATCCATGGACTCAACATTAGTCATAAAGAACTCATATACTTATTGCAAAAATCTATAAGTTATCAAAGCAAAGTATTACGCGCATGCTCCTAGGGGGATAGATTGGTAGGAAAAGACCATCGCTCGTCCCCGACCGCCACTCATAAGGAAGACAATCAATAAATAAATTATGCTCCGACTTCATCACATAACGGTTCACCATACGTGCATGCTACGGGAATCACAAACTTTAACACAAGTATCTCTCAAATTCACAACTACTCAACTAGCATAACTCTAATATCACCATCTTTATATCTCAAAACAATTATCAAGCATCAAACTTTTCTCAGTATTCAACACACTCATAAGAAAGTTTTTACTCATCTTGAACCTAGCATATTAGGATTATTTAAGCAAATTACCATGCTATTTAAGGCTCTCAAAATAATCTAAGTGAAGCATGAGAGATCAATAGTTTCTATAAAACAAATCCACCACCGTGCTCTAAAAGATATAAGTGAAGTACTAGAGCAAAACTATATAACTCAAAAGATATAAGTGAAGCACATAGAGTATTCTAATAATTTCCGAATCATGTGTGTCTCTCTCAAAAGGTGTGTACAGCAAAGTTGATTGTGGTAAATTAAAAAGCAAAGACTCAAATCATACAAGGCGCTCCAAGCAAAACACATATCTTGTGGTGAATAAAAATATAGCTCCAAGTAAAGTAACCGATGGAAGTAGACGAAATAGGGGATGCCTTCCGGGGCATCCCCAAGCTTTGGCTTTTTGGTGTCCTTAGATTATCTTGGGGGTGCCATGGGCATCCCCAAGCTTAGGCTCTTGCCACTCCTTGTTCCATAATCCATCAAAATCTTTCACCCAAAACTTGAAAACTTCACAACACAAAACTTAACAGAAAATCTCGTGAGCTCCGTTAGCGAAAGAAAACAAAAGACCACTTCAAGGTACTGTAATGAACTCATTCTTTATTTATATTGGTGTTAAACCTACTGTATTCCAACTTCTCTATGGTTTATAAACTATTTTACTAGCCATAGATTCATCAAAATAAGCAAACAACACACGAGCAAAAGAAAAGCAAGCGAAAAAGAGGTGAAAGGAAAAGAGAGGGCGAATAAAACGACAAGGGTGAAGTGGGGGAGAGGAAAACGAGAGGCAAATGGAAAATAATGTAATGCGGGAGATAAGGGTTTGTGATGGGTACTTGGTATGTTGACTTTTGCGTAGACCTCCCCGGCAACGGCGCCAGAAATCCTTCTTGCTACCTCTTGAGCACTACGTTAGTTTTCCCTTGAAGAGGAAAGGGTGATGCAGCAAAGTAGCGTAAGTATTTCCCTCAGTTTTTGAGAACCAAGGTATCAATCCAGTAGGAGGCTACGCGCTAGTCCCTCGCACCTATACAAAACAAATAAATCCTCGCAACCAACGCGATAAGGGGTTGTCAATCCCTACACGGTCACTTGCGAGAGTGAGATCTGATAGATATGATAGGATAATATTTTTGGTATTTTTATGATAAAGATGCAAAGTAAAATAAAAGCAATGAAAATAACTAAGTGTTGGAAGATTAATATGATGAAGATAGACCCGGGGGCCATAGGTTTCACTAGTGGCTTCTCTCAAGAGCATAAGTATTTTATGGTGGGTGAACAAATTACTGTTGAGCAATTGACAGAATTGAGCATAGTTATGAGAATATCTAGGTATGATCATGTATATAGGCATCACGTCCGAGACAAGTAGACCCACTTCTGCCTGCATCTACTACTATTACTCCACACATCGACCGCTATCCAGCATGCATCTAGAGTATTAAGTTTATAAGAACGGAGTAACACTTTAAGCAAGATGACATGATGTAGAGGGATAAATTCATGCAATATGATAAAAACCCCATCTTGTTATCCTCGATGGCAACAATACAATAGGTGCCTTGCTGCCCCTACTGTCACTGGGAAAGGACACCGCAAGATTGAACCCAAAGCTAAGCACTTCTTCCATTGCAAGAAAAACCAATCTAGTAGGCCAAACCAAACTGATAATTCGAAGAGACTTGCAAACATAACCAATCATACATAAAAGAATTCAGAGAAGATTCAAATATTGTTCATAGATAAACTTGATCATAAACCCACAATTCATCGGTCTCAACAAACACACCGCAAAAGAAGATTACATCGAATAGATCTCCACAAGAGAGGGGGAGAACATTGTATTGAGATCCAGAAGGAGAGAAGAAGCCATCTAGCTAATAACTATGGACCCGAAGGTCTGTGGTAAACTACTCACACTTCATCGGAGAGGCTATGTTGTTGATGTAGAAGCCCTCCGTGATCGATGCCCCCTCCAGCGGAGCTCCGGAACTGGCCCCAAGATGGGATCTCGTGGGTACAGAAGGTTGCGGCGGTGGAATTAGGTTTTTGGCTCCGTATCTGATCGTTTGGGGGTACGTAGGTATATATAGGAGGAAGGAGTACGTCGGTGGAGCAACAGGGGGCCCACGAGGGTGGAGGGCGCGCCTAGGGGGGTAGGCGCGCCCCTACCTCGTGGCTTCCTCCTTTGTTTCTTGACGTAGGGTCCAAGTCTCCTGGATCATATTCGTTCTGAAAATCACGTTCCTGAAGGTTTCTTTCCGTTTGGACTCCGTTTGATATTCCTTTTCTGCGGAACTCTGAAATAGGCAAAAAACAGCAATTCTGGGTTGGGCCTCCGGTTAATAGGTTAGTCCCAAAAATAATATAAAAGTGAATAATAAAGCCCAATAATGTCCAAAACAGTAGATAATATAGCATGGACCAGTCAAAAATTATAGATACGTTGGAGACGTATCAGTGCCCTGGACTTCGTCTACACATTCCTAAGATCTTCCTCCACACCTCCGACAGACACCTCTGCCTCAACTTCTTCAGCGACCAACCCAATGATGTTGAGGTCGACACGGCTACGGCAAAGAGGTTGTACACTTGTCGCATCACTTATTACTCTACATTCATGTCGATCCATTAGGGCTATTTTGGTTCAATGGGAAAACATAGCAATTGGAAATTTTCCTATGGCACTCTACTATTCAATTATTCATGCATTTTGTTGAAAGGAATGGAGCAAAACATCCACCTGGACCTACTTTTCAAAATCCTATGCATGAAAACAAGACTAAGTGCATTAGTGGCAGAATAACATTCTAACTGTACACACTTTCATATGGTTTCACTTTATTTTGGCCATGTTTCTTTGCATTCCTCTGCTCTTCCAATTCCTGTGAACCAAACACCCAAGTTGACAGAAATCCCGTGTTTACAAATGCTCTGTTTCCCATGTGCATTCCTATCCTATTCCGGTGTTTTTCCTATCCCTGCGTTTTTAGAATCATGCAAGCCAAATGAGCCCTTACAGAATTACTTCAGTTACAGGTAGGTGTCGAAAAAAACTTTGTGTGGTTTATCCTGCTCCTGCCGCGACATCATCCACCTCACCTGAGTTGCTCCATCGACAGAAGCGTTCACCAAACTAGACATCATGACTCCTGACCGTCTTTCGCCGCCTCAGATCTCCTTCTCTGCTGCCGGCACCCACCGCAACGGCATCACCATCATCGACTCAGTAGATGAACCTGAGGAGTACACGGGTCCACAAGAGAGGTCGCACTCTTTTGTTTCTGCTTATGTTATGCATTGCTTAATATTACCTGCTACTTTATCCTCCTGTTCACCTCTTAGACTCCAAGTCAGGTCCAAATTAATGTCCAAACTTGAGTTCTAAATTAGTTGTGGGGCACATATCGAGGCAGCAATGAGTAGTATCTCTGTCTAATATCAGGTTCACCTAGGGTATGCCTATGTTGTTCATCTTGGGTGGGAAACAAATAGTAAATCAATCATCATCTATTTTTTTATTAAATTAAAGCAATCATCAGCCTGCTATCATTATTTTTGGATCCATCACTGTAGATTTTTGCATGCTCTCCTTACATAATCTCACTATTTTTTTCGTATGCATGTCATATATTGTACACAGTCATGCTAAACATGTAGATAAAAAGAGAAGAGTTTTGCACGGCAATAAAATGTCATGCAGACATCGCTCCATGGTGGGTTCAATGGCAAACCCTCCCCCTCTCCAGATTGTAATCCAGAGGAAGATATCTGTTCTGAGGCGGATTCAAACGCAGCTGACCACACCTATTTACCCCCAAGGTGTTTGCTCTAACTTGGCATGATGATGTTAGTCATATCATGCGTATGTTGCCTTGCAGTGCCTACTTTCGACATCATATATGTCATCTGCTTAGTTTAGACATGTTATGTAATCCCACCTGTTTAGTTTCTATATCATATATGGGAATTATGCAGTCTCATGTCTTTTAGCCAGCCATAATATATGTGAAATATGCAATGCCATCCTGTTTAACCAAGCATCATATATTTGAATGATATCTTGCCCATCCTTTTGTTCATTACATTTCCATTTGTCGACAATGTTTGTACATTAAACTACTCTTCCTGTGAATCAGCCATTTGAGTGGGTGATGGAAAAAATCTGGAGTGAAAACAAGGCCTTCAGAGCAGACAGTGCTACCTCTTGAAGCAGATCTCTTGCTGGGTCCCGATAGCTCCTCAGAGATGGATTCAGAGACATATGACCAGTCCTATTCCCCCACCAAGGTGTATGCTCTAACTTGGCATGGTTAAACTGCTCATATCATGCATATGGTGTCTTGCATTGCATAGTTTAGACATCATATACACAATATTCAACACCATGTTCTTAGTTCAAACATCATATATGCGAATGCCCTCTACTTAGCATTTAAATCACATATGTGAACTAAATCATGCGATCCTGATTACTTAGATAACATGTATGTGAATTATGTCATGCGATCCTGTTTAGTTAGTCATCATATCTTTGAATTATGTTATGCTATGCTATCCAGTTTAGATAGATATCATATATGTGAGATTATGTCATGCTATCCGTTTTAGTTAAACAATATACATGTCAACTATTTCATGCCCTCTTTCTTCCACACTATCTATTGGATCTATCTCTCATACAATGTCTGTACATTCAACTATGTTTCCTGTTTATCAGCCATTTGAATTGGAGCGGGTGATGGCAGTATCTAGCAGAGTAAAAACACGGGCTTCAAATAAAATAGTGCTACCTCTTGGTGGAGATAGTACCCCGGTTGTACATGCACGAGAACCAGCCCTACCACACATAACCCAGACTCTCACAGATTGTAGCCCTACTGCGATGGACAGAGGACCAGCTTCACCCAATCTAACCCCAACCCCAGCAGATAGTAACCCAGTTCCTGTTGACATAACACCATCTCCACCACAGAGCTCCCAAACAAGAGCAGTTAGTAAGGCAGCTCCAGTTCCCAAAGCGCCAGTACTACCACCGCGAACCCCAACTCCACCAGTTAGTACACCTATTGAAAGTGCTAGTTATCGACTAGAGGGGGGTGAATAGGCGATTTTATGAAAGTCTTCAATACACGAGGTCTTCGAAGACAAACAGATGAAATAAACCTGTTGATATGCAGCGGAAGATAGACTACACTAGACAAGCCATAGTCAAGTAAGCAATGTTGTGAAAGTATGAAGACTATCAGCAGCCAGGTAGTATGGATCAGGATGGAAGATAGTATGAAGCCAAACAGTAAATAGTCTTCACAAAGTGAAGTCAATTAGATCAAACAAGCAATAATTGACTTCAGGAAGACAAACTGAAAAGTAAAGGAAAGTGGGGGATAGAACCAGTTGCTTGGTGATGACAAGGATTTGGCAGACCAGTTCCAGTTGCTGTGACAACTATACGTCTGGTTAGGGAGGCTGAGATTTAACTCACAAGATAGCGTCTTCATCTTATTCCCCTTGAGCTAAGGACACCCAGTACTCGCTCAATCACTCTAGTAAGTCTTCAAGGTAGACTTCCAAACCTTCACAGACTTCGTTCAGCGGTGATCCACAATGACTCTTGGATTCTCAGAATGCGACACTCAACCGGCTGGAGGATTCACAATCCTCAAGTGTAACAAGTCTTCAAGTCACGCGGACAGAAATACTTTAGTGATGCCTAACACTCTTTGGCTCTAGGTGTTTTGGGCTTTGTCCTTGCAAGGATCTCTCTCTCAAAGGCTTCAGAGGTGGGTTGCTCTCAAACGACAAAAGCCATGCACTAACTCTGAGCAGCCCCCAATTTATGGTGTAGGGGGTGGGCTATTTATAGACAAGAGGCAACCCGACCTGATATGTCCGAAATGACCATGAGTCACTAAGGAACCGACACGTGTCCAACGGTCAGATTTCAAACACATGCGGCAGCTTTACTTGGGCTACAAGCAAGGCTGACTCATCCAACTCTGGATATGATTTGCTCTCATTGTCTTCACTCAAAGACATAGGATTTTGGTTGAGCATCACCTCAGTCACCTTGACTTCGTTCACTTGGACCCCACTTAACAGTATGGTGGTTCCTATGACTCAATAAAGAAGAAAAGGAAACTACGAAACAACTATGTCTTCGTACTCCATAGTCTTCAAGTGAATGTCTTCACATGTCATAATCTTCGTTGTGAATGTCTTCATGAACCACCATTGTCTTCAATGTCTTCATACATTTTTAGGGGTCATCTCTGGTAGGCAAACCAAATCAATAAGGGACTACTACCTATGTTATCCTCCAATTCTCACAAACACATTAGTCCCTCAACCAAGTTTGTCGTCAATACACCAAAACCAACTAGGGGTGGCACTAGATGCACTTACAATCTCCCCCTGTTTGGTGATTGATGACAAACTAGTTGAATTTTTCAACGGGGATAAAAGTATGTGAAAGTTAAAGATCAAAGTCATTGTCTTCATAAGTTGCAAAAGGCTCCCCCTGAACATGTGCATATAGGTAGTTTGCTTTTGAATGCAAATGCACATGGCAGGTTTTACTTTGTGGAGATCCTCTTCAACTTACGAAGACAATTCATCATCCATATATAAACATAACAAAGATAATGACACGCACAATGAAAAATGGGCATCTACAGAATGACTGCATGCGGAATTTATCATCGCATCACATAGTAGCAGCAAAAGTAGAAGATGACCATCAAGTTGAAGTGTTACAACTGAAGACCCAAATAGTTTCAAAACAAGAGTTGTAAGAACTTAGCAAAAATAATGCAACCACCCCATATGGACCCACTTGAAGACTATCAACCTCATATGCTTCTCCCCCTTTTGTCAGTAATGACCAAAAAGGGTTGAAGACATAGAGGATCTACTCGTTCCCAGTTGGAGTAGAACATGGAGCTAGGTCGACGTTAGAGTTTGGTGGTGCAGAAGGGCCTAAGCAGAATCGTGGTGCAGTGCAGCCAGAGTTGGTGAAGTGGCGTCATCTTCTTCATCGACGACTCTCGCAACAACAGTTGCAGCCGAAGACGAATGTTCTGAATCTTCAAAGGAAGGTGTGCGACGCCAACTTGTAGATTGCGGAGGCCTGGAGTCAAACTTGAAGCTCTCGGTGAAGCCATCTTGGCGAAGATCGTCTTCAGAGCAGAGCAATGTTAGGCTCTTCCAGGATCGCCGACAGGCTTCATGCGCAACGAAAGAGTTCTTGGTGGCTAAGTTGCGAATAGGATTAACATCCACCAAGAGACTCTGCATCTGATGCTTCAGCCAATCATGATGCATATCCTACTTTTGATGTAGAGACACCAAAAGCTCACGGTCGTTAAGGACACGAGGACACTTCTGAGGCCTTTGAGCAATGGTGCTGGTAGTGGCTTCAGTGTTGGCATGATGCGGCATACGCAAGTTGCCAGCCATAGGATAAGTAGGAGTTGCAACATTTGGCACATGAATCCCTTCAATAGGCTGCGTGAAGCTTTGGAATTCTGCATTCTGAAGGTGGAGTGGCTTCTTTGCTGGCTCGAGGTAGATGGCTTCAATGGACATATCAACATCAGGCAGAAATACAATATGGTTGCGCGCTGAAGGTTGATAGTCGATGGTTGAATGAAGCTCGATCAAGCGCATCACCCATGGAGCATAAAATTTCAGGCCAAAAAGATCAATCCCAGAAGTAGGCAGCTATCCGATGAAGAAATCCCGAGTGTTGAATATTATGCCATTGATGATATAGAAAACCAATGGCTTCATGGCGCCTTCGAGTTTAGCTTCAGAGGAAGTGCCTTTGATTGGCTAGAGAGTACACCTCGAATGTGATAAACTGTGTGTGGCAAGTACTAAAGGTCCTTAACAAAGCATTCCTTGGGGTATACGGCGTCATGGGGCAATGGCTTCATCATGTTCAGTATTTGGCTCATGTTGGGCTCTGGCTTCTGAAAGATGCTTTGTAGTTCGTTCAAATGAAGCTGACAACCAGGTTTGTACAACTCACCTAGAGTGGGCAGGGAGGTAAGCTCAATGATGTCCTGAGCTTTGGCTTCGTGATGAATATCTCCTGTCATCCACTCAAGGACCCAAGTCTTCGGATCCCTATTGTAGCATCGAATGTGCAATGTTGCATAGAACTAGAGAATAAGTTCTTCATTCCAGTGCTCCTTGTCAGTCACAAATGGTAGCGGCCCAACATCCCGAAAGCAATCAAGGGCCTCTTTGAGGCATGGCAGCCCAGCCATAGCATCACAATCCAGACGCTTATGCGGAAATATCACGTCCTGGTTGTATAGGATGCATGAGTAGTAGCTTCGCTGCTGATGGCACCAAAACCTGTTAAAGGATATCTTTGGCTTCGTGTACGGGTTCTTGGCGCTGTCCAAGAAGGTGTTGTGCTCTCTGAAGCTGAGCACATTGAACGAGCCCTGAGTTGTTGCAGCACTTGGAAGCCTTGGCAATCATGGCTTAGGCTTCTGAACTTGAGGCCCCTGCTCCACATGATAATCATATTGCGGCCCGAGAGCAGTGGGTGGAACCATGATAGGCCATCTGGCAGTCACCAACTCATCACGATTGAACGCGTGTTCCATAGTATGAGGCCTTGGTGGAGGAACGGTGTCATCAGAGATGATTGGCGTCACAATGGTGTCAGTAGCCGCATTGGCTTCGGGCTCCACATTATCTTCAGCCATGACTGTGTCATTGGCTTCAGTATTGTTGGTTGTGGCAGCCTCATTGTTTTCTACCTCCATCTATTCAACAACTAGAGGATCGGGAACGATCACATTCTCTTCTTGAATGACTGGATCACTAGCAGGGGGTGTGGCTTCTCTTTCATCTTCCTTTTCTTCTTCTTTTTCTTCAGCTGATGTAGCTGGAATGTCTTCAGCAGCTTTAGTTTCATACTCAGAGGCAGACACAGAAGGGGTGGCTTCAGGGAACACTTGACGTGCTACTGAGCTGTGGTGTTGCACATCCTCTTCTGGAATGCTTGTCATGGAGACCTGTGGCATGAGGCCTTTGCGAAGCCTGCGAAATGCTGGCGACACCTTTGGAGAGGGAGTGGTCTGTTCCATGAAGTTGTCATCATCAAGCACCGGAGTGGTCACTTTAGGTGGCGGAGTACGTGGGGTCTTGTCTTGTAGAGGGGTGTCTTGTTGTTGTTTCTCAACACATGAGTCATCTTGAGCAACTGGCGTCAAGGTACGACCAATGCTAATAAGTTCACTGCTCATGAGAGCTGATACCGACTTGGGTTCAAGCTGAGGAAAGACTTCATCATCATTCACATTGTCTTCACAACAAATGTCTTCAGTTGCGTTGGGGTCAACAGCTGGAATCTCTTCACTTTCTGGAGCCTCTGTGGAACCACGCTCATGAATCACCAGGCGACGCTTGCGGTCGTCAGGTGGTGCAACAGAAAGTGGCTTGAGATTCAGCGGTACTTGGGCAGAGGCACGCTCTTTTGTTGAAGACTTTGAAGCCTTAGTCTTCAATTTCTTTGTGGAGGGACCAGCCTTAGAGCAGTCTTGATGCTTCCTCTTCCTGGCTTCGGCTTCGGCTTGCCTTGTCTTCTTTTGCTCAGAAGCTGCTGAGGGGACCTTTGGCTTCGAGCCAGTCATGCTAGCAGGGAAGACAATGCTTGGTTGGCCCTGCCTTGAAGATTTTGCTTCAGCTTCAGCAGACTTCTTGGTTTTCTTCGCAGCCATCTTGGGGTCGATGCCAGGACACCCATGTGTTTTTCTCTTCTCAGCTTCATTGTGTGGTTGCACACATTTCTGTGCATAGTACTTCATGCGCTTGCGTGAGCCTTTGGCTTCTTCACGCTTCTGGTTGAATTCTGCATTGAGGTCACCATTATTTGCTTGAATATTTGCACATTAGCAACACTGAGCTTTTCAATGTTCTTCTTGAAATGTGCCTTCTCATAGTCAATCTTGTTCTTGAGTTCAACAAATTTCTGAGCCAAGGCAAGTTCATTGGCAATGGCTCCATGAAATGTGATGCTGATGTCCATAGGCAGCTGTAGATCATCAATGTTGATGCTCTGATCCTCAAACCATTCATCAATGAAGTTGTTCAGAATATCAGCATCAAAGAGAGGCAGATCGTGGAAGATCTCAGCCTCTTGCTTGCTCTTGATCAACATCTCCAGAGCTTCATCTCCTAGATCTTCATCACTTGACAGATCAATGGCGTTTTCTGCATTGCACAGAACGGCAGCAGGAGTCAGGTCATGCCCTGAAATGTTCTTGGGCTACTTGGTCTTCTTGGTGACACGAGACAAGTCTTTAAACTGCACACTGGGTTCAGGAGGTGCAGTCTTCAATGGCTTCACAGTCGAAGCTTTTGGTGCTGTAGAGGGCTTTGAAGCTTTTGACTTCTTCTTCTTCTGCTTCGGTGGTGCAGGTGCATCCTTAGAGTCTGCATCCTCAGCAGATTGCTCTATCGTTGCCCTCTGAGCAGCAATATGGGAGAGGAGCCCATTGAAGCTATTGTAGGGGGCGATGACATTAGGATAGGCGCCACGTGTGCCATCCGGCCTTGGAGCAGACGGACCAGGGTTGAAGTGGAGTCCGAGATCCTTCCTGTTCTTGGCTGCCGACCCCTTTGTGAACTGAAAGTTGCACTTGAAGAGATTGTCGTCACGACACCATAGAAGATATGATGGGTCGGCATTTTCTGGCTGAGGTCCTCGAACCATGCCAGGATAGAAGCCTTGGGCAATAGCTTCAGGCTTCGACTTGGGTTGCAGATTCTTGTAAAGAATATCACCCCATAGGCGCTTGATAGCATTCTTTTCAGCATATTCAGGATTGACGAAATTATACTTGAAGCACTGTTCAGCCCAATATCTTTGGATCCATTGTATTCTGGTCTTGTGATGATTGTAACACTCCACAGGATCTGATTTGTACAATTCAAACAGATCGGGAGGCAGATCCAGAGCGGTGTTTCCACGGTGCTACCTGCCACCCTTCCTTGCAGATTTCTCAGTAGCCATAATATTCAGACAGAGAGGCTTTAAGACAGTGAAAGGCTTTTGTCTACTTGTCAAACAAGAACTGGCTTCAGGGGAGTCAATATGATGTTGTAAGAATTCTGCAAATGAATGCAGACTAGCTATGAGAACCAAGGGATTCTCCCACAGACATGTACCTGTGACAACATTAGAGATGCGAGGGAAGGGGAAGAGGTCATATGCATTCTCAGAAGATTTTGAAGATAAATCAGTTTGAAGACTTGTCCTCATAGTGCGAAGACATTCACTTATTTGAAGTGAGTTGGTTCCAGATTTGTATGAATCCATGAATAAGTACAAGCCAGGAATCTAACTAGTTATGAAGCATAAGTGAATATACTTTGCAAGATATGAGATTCAGATAGAGAAAGATCCAGATTTGGAAGTGTAGAAACCACCTTTGGTTGAAGTGGATGGATTTGATAGATCAAAAAGGTTGTAAAAAGTAAGATTTATTTACCACAGATGAACTGCTAGATGAGGCAGAACGGATGCCGAGCAGTCCAATCTCCCGTGCCCTAACTTGGCGACGGAAGACACCTACGACGGCGGCAGAGAAGACGAGGTCCGCGGCCAGCGTGAGGACGGTGTCGAAGAGGTTGCGGCAGCTAAGCGCTTCATCTCCGGTGTCAACACGAGCTAGCGGTGGCACTAGGATTTGAGCGAGATGGCGAGGTGGCAGAGGAAATAATGACTGCGCGGGTGTGTATTTATAAGGAGAAGGGCTGCCCAATGATACGTCTCCAACGTATCTATAATTTTTGATTGTTCCATGCTATATTATATTCTGTTTTGGATGTTTAATGGGCTTTATTATACACTTTTATATTATTTTTGGGACTAACGTATTAACCGGAGGCCCAGCCCAAATTGCTGTTTTTTTTTGCATCTTTCAGTGTTTTGCAGAAAAAGAATATCAAACGGAGTCCAAACGGAATGAAACCTTCGGGAACGGGATTTTCGGAACAAACGTGATCTAGAGGACTTGGAGTCTACGTCAAGAAATCAACCAGGAGAGCACGAGGCAGGGGGCGCGCCTACCCCCCTGGGCGCGCCCTCCACCCTCGTGGGGCCCATGTTGCTCCACCGACGTACTTCTTCCTCCTATATATACCTACGTACCCCCAAACTATCAGATACGGAGCCAAAAACCTATTTCCACCGCCGCAACCTTCTGTACCCGTGAGATCCCATCTTGGGGCCTTTTCCGGCGCTCCGCCGGAGGGGGAATTGATCACGGAGGGCTTCTACATAACCACCATAGCCTCTCCAATGATGTGTGAGTAGTTTACCTCAGACCTTTGGGTCCATAGTTATTAGCTAGATGGCTTCTTCTCTCTCTTTGGATCTTAATACAAAGTTCTCCATGATTCTCATGGAGATCTATTCGATGTAATCTTCTTTTGCTGTGTGTTTGTTGAGACCGATGAATTGTGGGTTTATGATCAAGATTATCTATGAACAATATTTGAATCTCCTCTGAATTATTTTATGTATGATTGGTTATCTTTGCAAGTCTCTTTGAATTATCAGTTTGGTTTGGCCTACTAGATTGATCTTTCTTGCAATGGGAGAAGTGCTTAGCTTTGGGTTCAATCTTGCAGTGTCCTTTCCCAGTGATAGCAGGGGCAGCAAGGCACGTATTGTATTGTTGCCATCGAGGATAACAAGATGGGGTTTATATCATATTGCATGAGTTTATCCCTCTACATCATGTCATCTTACTTAAAGTGTTACTCCGTTCTTATGAACTTAATACTCTAGATGCATGCTGGATAGCGGTCGATGTGTGGAGTAATAGTAGTAGATGCAGGCAGGAGTTGGTCTACTTGTCACGGACGTGATGCCTATATACATGATCATACCTAGATATTCTCATAACTATGCTCAATTCTATCAATTGCTCGACAGTAATTTGTTCATCCACCGTAATAGTTATGCTCTTGAGAGAAGCCACTAGTGAAACCTATGGCCCCTGGGTCTAATTTCCATCATATTAATCTTCCAACACTTAGTTATTTCTTTTGCCTTTTATTTTACTTTGCATCTTTATTTCTCTTTATCACAAAAATACCAAAAATATTATCTTATCATATCTATCAGATCTCACTCTCGTAAGTGACCGTGAGGGTTTGACAACCCCTTTATCGCGTTGGTTGCGAGGTTCTTATTTGTTTGTATAGGTGCGAGGGACTCGTGCGTGATCTCCTACTGGATTGATACCTTGGTTCTCAAAAACTGAGGGAAATACTTACGCTACTTTACTACATCACCCTTTCCTCTTCAAGGGAAAACCAACGCAGTGCTCAAGGGGTAGAACCCAACACAATTATGCAGGTGCCCCTGGCGGTCCACATCTGATGGACATGTGGCATGCATGCAACTCACTGAAAGTTGTTCCATGTTCCCACGTGCGCCTGGTTTGTCGGGTGGTTGTTTCGGCTTCTCCGGTATCCAGGCAAAATAGATATGGCGTTAAAACAGTTTTAAATGTGTGTCTCTATATCTTCAGCTGACAAGGACACAGTGAAGACATTCGACACGTATCAACAGAATGCATTTGACTGGATAGATAGAATTTGAGGAAGAAGCACATACTGAGTTAGGGTCCGATCACATTCACTTAGTTCAGAAAATGGCAAGTTTGAAGACATAGCTATAAGTGAATGCTGTAGAGGACAGAGCACGCACGCACACACACACACACACACACACATATATATATAGATATTTCAGTAAAGACCAGATCAACATTGCGAAGATAAACTTTGAAGTCAAATCAATGTTGAAGACAAAACAAATATGAAGATAATGCAATCATGACGCCAAATGAAAATCTTCGAGAAAGTTTGGTGGTGGCGTTACCCACCGTATAGGAAGTATTAGACCCAAACACGGCGCACAATTATCGTGGCGCTGCGAAGTCAAATTCCGTCTTAATGTATTCACACTTAGAGGGTAATTCTTCATTGATTGAAGATATACGTTACTTCGTGTGTTGCACATCTAAGTCATCAACATGCATAATTGTTAGGATGTTGTCCAATCACAGGACATTCGAGGATTCTAAGATATTTAGCTCACACAGCAGCTTGCAAAACCTTTTCTCATCCAAGGGCTTTGTGAAGATATTTGCTAATTACTCTTCAGTGTTGACGTGAATGATATCAATGTCTTCCTTCATGACATGATCTCTGAGAAAGTGATGACGGATCTGAATGTGCTTTGTCTTCGAGTGCTGAACTGGGTTGTTGGCAATCTTGATGGCGCTTTCATTGTTGCAGTAGAGTGGCACATGATTCAGGTGGACGCCATAGTCCTTGAGAGTTCGCTTCATGCATAGAAGCTGAGCGCAGCAAGATCCAGCAGCAATGTATTCGGATTCAGCAGTGGAGAGTGATACATAGTTCTGACTCTTTGAAGACCAACAGACAAGAGATCATCCAAGAAAGTGA
The DNA here is from genome assembly GCF_018294505.1 of Triticum aestivum. NCBI lineage: Eukaryota > Viridiplantae > Streptophyta > Magnoliopsida > Poales > Poaceae > Triticum > Triticum aestivum. The sequence continues at coordinate 332,673,664 of NC_057811.1, read as the reverse complement.
CATGTGCCTGATGTGGACTTGCGATCAACCTGGTCACCAGCATAATCAGCATCTGAGAATCCAACTAGATCAAACTCTGAGCCCTTTGGATACCATAATCCTAGTGTTGGGGTGTAAGCCAAATATCGAAGAATTCGCTTCACAGCTAAGTGATGTGATTCCTTTGGTGCCGCTTGGAATCGGGCACACATGCAAATGCTTTTGATCGAACTCTTTTTGGCCTTTGGTTGGCATTAGCGTCGTGTACCCTTTGCAGTCTTGCATTCCGAACTTCTTCAGGCAATCTTTGAGGTATTTCTCTTGTGATATGAAGATGCCATTTCTCTGCTGACGGATTTGAAGACCAAGGAAGAACTTCAGCTCACCCATCATGGACATATGATATTGCTCTGCATCATATGCCCAAATTCATCATTGTATCTCTTGTCAGTGCAGCCGAAGATAATGTCGTCCACATAGATTTGACATACGAACAGTTCACCATCATATGTCTTCGTGAAGAGAGTGGGATCTAGAGAAGGTTTGAAGCCTTTGCTCTTCAGGAAGTCTTTGAGTGTGTCATACCAAGCGCGAGGTGCTTGTTTGAGGCCATAAAGTGCCTTGTTGAGGTTGTATACCATGTTAGGACGCTTTGGGTCTTCAAAACCAGGCGGTTGTGCAACATACACTTCTTCTTCAATTTTGCCATTGAGAAAGGCACTCTACATCCATTTGGTACAGAAGAATGTTGTTGTGGTTGGCATAGGCTAGCAGTATGTGAATGGCTTCAAGCCTAGCCACAGGAGCAAAGGTTTCATCAAAGTCAATCCCTTCAACTTGTGTGTAACCTTGAGAAATGAGACGAGCTTTGTTTTTGACAACTTGACCATGCTCATCTTGTTTGTTGCGATAGATCCATTTGGTGCCGATGATATTGTGCTTGCGAGGATCAGGACGCTTTACTAGCTCCCATATGTTGTTCAGCTCGAACTGTTGAAGCTCTTCTTGCATAGCTTGATTCCATTCAGGTTCCATGAAGGCTTCATCAACTTTCTTGGGTTCAGATATAGAGACAAATGCAAAGTGCCCACATAAATTTGCTAGTTGTGTTGCTCTTGAACTAGTGAGTGGACCAGGTGCATTGATGTTGTCGATTATCTTCTCAATCTGGACTTCATTTGCAACACGAGGATGTACTGGACAAAGATTTTTTCCCTTGCTGATCATTGTCTTCATCTTCAGCATTGGCTTCAGGTTGAGCAGTGTCTTCATGCTGATTAGGTCCAGAAATGATGATTTCCTCTTTAGCCTGTTCCTCTGAAGGTATGATTTCTCTAGTACCCATTAGCTTGATAGACTCACTTGGTGTAGCTTCATCTAGAGCATTTGGCAGGTGCTCTCTTTCCGAGCCGTTAGTCTCATTGAACCGCACATCCACAGTTTCAACCACTTTGTAGTGAAAGAGGTTGAAGACTCTGTAGGAGTGCGAATCCTTTCTGTAGCCAAGCATAAAACCTTCATGTGCTTTCGGTGTAAATTTTGAAGTGTGATGCAGATCCTTGATCCAGCACCTAGCACCAAAGACTCTGAAATAGCTGACATTTGGCTTCTTACCAGTGAGGAGCTCATATGATGTATTCGTCGGGAACTTGTGAAGATAAACACGGTTGATGATGTGGCAAGCAGTATCAATGGCTTCAGGAAAGAATTTCCTTGGAGTCTTGTAGTCATCAAGCATTGTATGTGCCATCTCAATGAGGGTTCTGTTCTTGCGCTCAACGATGCCATTCTGCTGAGGTGTGTATGGAGCAGAGAACTCATGTGTGATGCCCAATGTATCAAGATAACTGTCTAGGCCGGTGTTCTTGAATTCTGTGCCATTGTCACTTCTGATGTGCTTGAAATTGATGCCATAATTGGTCATGGCGCGATTTGCAAATCGTCTGAAGACATCCTGCACTTCAGTCTTGTAGGGAATTATGTGCACCCATGTATATCTTGAGTAATCATCAACAATGACGAAACCATAGAGGCATGCAGTGGTAGTAAGGGTAGAGTAGTGAGTGGGGCCAAATAAATCCATGAGAAGCAGCTCGAAGGGGCGTGTCGTCGTCATGATTGTCTTCGAGGGATGCTTGGCCCTAGTCATCTTTCCGGCTTCACAAGCACCACATAGATGATCCTTCTTGAACTTGACGCCCTCGATGCCTATGACATGCTTCTTCTTCGCGAGAGTGTTCAAGTTCCTCATGCCCGCATGCCCTAGCCTTCGATGCCAGAGCCAGCACTCTGAAGCTTTTGCTAGAAGACATATGGCTAGCTATGGTCCTGTGGAGAATCTACCATATACAGATTGTCTTTTCGATATCCTTCAAAGACTAGAGATTTGTCAGATTCCATAAGCACAAGGCAACGGTATTTTCCAAATATCACAATCATGTTCAGATCACAAAGCATTGAGATAGACATTAAGTTGAAACCAAGGGATTCAACAAGAATCACTTTATCCACGTGCTGATCCTTTGAGATTGCAACTCTACCTAGGCCCAATACCTTGCTTTTACCAATGTCTGCAAATGTGATGTGACTTTTGTCAGATGGACGTAGGGTTGAATCCATAAGAAGACTTCGGTCAACAGTCCTGTGGTTAGTGCATCCACTGTCCATAATCCACTCAGTAGCCTTCAGAGTCGTACCCTACACTGCAGTTTGTGGGATAGGCTTCACCAAGAGTATTGTGCAGCATAAACATTTGACGAACAAGCATACTATCAAAGTTCAGATCCTTGTTAGGGTAGATAGGCTGTTTGTCAAGGAATCCTGGGACAAAATACATAATAAGACCATTTTGGCATTTTATCTTGTGTCCCACAACATGTTTTAGGTCCCCAGCATTAGTGCCTGAAGGTTTCGATTTCCACTGGAGACCTGTCCCTGCAAAAGAGAGTTAATTCTTCTTAACACTACTACAGGATGTTGCTAACGCGACACTACGATCAGAGACCCTTCGACGAAACTGTGTGTTATGCCATAATCGCAAACGGTGGTGTAAAATAACCGTCAAAAAGGTGCAAAACATTTGCGATGGAGGATGCATCTAACACGGTTCAGATTTTAGTTGCGTGTGCGATGCAGGGCATACGGTTCAGCTCAGTTAACTGTTTGTGATGAGGAGGAACAAAAGAAACGGGTAGCCAGATGAAGGTGTGTGCGATGTACAACATACGGTTCACTCAGATGAACTGTTTATGATTAGGCAACACAAAAGAAACGGTCAGCCTGGGTGTGTGCGATGTACAACATACGGTTCACTCGGATGAACTGTTTGTGATTAGGCAAGAGAACAGAAATGGTTCAATATAACAAGATGTGTGTGATACGCGGCAAACAGGTCTGTAATCAGAAATGTGTGCGAAGACCGATAATAATGCAGACGATTGCTTTTAATAAGACGTATGTGATATGCTCTGTCTACACAACATCTATTGTCCATTGTGGGACGGGCGGTCATCCGGATACGCCATAAGGATGTGAAGAGGCATTCCTATCAGCAAGGACTAGCTGTTCCACCAGTAGCTCATGTAAGAAAATTATCAAGTTAAGTGTCCTCAGGCTGGAGCAGCCATCGGATGGGTGACTAGATGGGAAGTTGTGTCCTTGTTTTTTATTTTTGAACACATGTTAAAGAAGGTCTACCGCATTACTTTTTTACAATGTGCGATACGTGGCATACAGTTGATCCATTCGACCTATTTGTGATGGAATAGGCCGTGTGTGTTGTGGGCAAACGCTTGCTAGTATTCAACCATTTGGGATTGATGAATTCATCACCAATGGGTTCCCTAGTGTGGTCCGTGTTCATCTGATCATCATCTACTTCTTGTGTTAGCTCGATGCTAAGTTTCCATTAATTTATGGTGTTTTATGAACACGCCACCGTTTCCCACCATTTCCTCACATGTTTCCCGCCACCCTGCTATATTGCGCATAGGGGGCGCGCGACGCACGGAGGCGACAAGCGCAACCTGTAGCACATCCACCTTTTCCAAGCATGCCAACCCATCAAAGCGCCGCCTCTGCCATCAACCTCGTCGACGGGGAAAATGAGCAGGCGCCACGGCCTGTCGAGGCCAAGGCGCTCCCCAGCAACGCGATGGACGACGCCGTGATGCATGTCATCGCTAGGGTTCAGCAGACCTTTGGCGTATGGCGCTTGAGCGCCGCGGATCAAGATAGGCATGTCAGCACCGCCAGGCTGCAGCTCGCCACACAACATGATCGATGGCGCGCCATAGAGCAAGCTAGGCGCATCCGCATCGATAGGCTGCAGCTCGCCGCACGGCGAGACCGTTGGAGCGCCGCAGAGCGAAAGGCGCGGTGCGCCGCACAGCAAGAGCGGATCCATCGGCGCTTGCCTGCTGTCGACACGGCGTCGCAGCTGGGTACACGTCCTGTCAGTACCCCCATTCCTCGCCAGGAGTGGGAGAGGCCCTCAGCGCCGTACTTGCACCAGAGGCCGGCCGGGCCGTACTTGCACCGGACGCCCGCCGCGCCGTTCGCATGGGTGCCGCCGTTCCCCTTGTCCGCGGCCCGCTGGATGCCAACGCACTGGTCCGTAGGCTCGAACACGTTTTATTTTGAAAAGTTGTTTCGACGTGGATAGCTATGTATTCATAGCAATCATGGTATTGCTCTGTTTATTGCTCTGTTTCAATGTGTGTACTCTGTTTTCCATTCTTATACGTTCTGTTTCCATGTGTGTATATACACTTTCCATTTTGTATATGTGGATGATAACAGCTAGATTCAAATTACTATACAAAAACAGATAGAAAATGGAATTCATAATATATATATATTGATTGTTCATTAGATCATCACAGAATATATATATATAATATCAACACATATACGTGATGATACTTAACTACTAGGTACAATGCATAAAATTGAAAACGAACAATACAAAAACTAATAATCCCTCCTGGGGCCAGTATTCCGGCAGCCCCTCGCCAGCAGCTCCCTGGTGCGTGGCGTCTTCCCAGTGCGGAGGCAGTACTCTGACTCCTCCACCTCGTAGCGCTTGATGTACCGATCTGCCTCTTGCTGGCGGACGCGTGCGGCCGATCTTGCCATTTCGTTGGGCGCCCACTGGAGCTCCTCGTCGGTGGCACGCTGGAGCTTATTGGCCCACCTCCACGCAGCGACGAGGCGCCCAGTGCCTATGACCTTCCTCGCGAAGTACCCATCTTCGTACACCTCCTCGGCATGACGACGCGCCCGCCCCCAAAGCTCCGCTGCCCCCTTTTTCCAAGGGGCATCACGGGCTTCACATGCCGCCTGGTACCTGGCTTGCTCCTCTGCCATCTCCTTCTTGAACGCCACTTGCCTGGCTTTCTCAGCCGGCGGCAGCGAGCTTCCACAGACAAAGATTATACTGGCCCCAAAACTAATCCAAAGTTGGGGGGTCCGGCGCAACCTCGTCAGGTGGCGTGTAGGGGTCCTCATCGCTGCTAATCGAGTGAGCGTCCTCGGGGGGCGGCGACTCCTCGTCGGCGCGTGGGCAGACTGGCGGCGCCATGGCAGAGATTTGAGAGAGAGAGAGAGAGAGTGAGGGCGAGCGAGGGGAGGATGTAGATGAGATTGCAGGAGGGACGACGTGAGCAAGGTAGTATTTATTGGCGGCCGGAATCTAGATCGACGGGGACAGTACACACGCCGGTCGCCGGAATTCACGAGTATTGTAGTTTGAATTACACACAATTCCCGCAGCAAATCCGTGTGTGAATAGCTGACAGTTTCCAATACAGAACCGTGTCTGATTAATGATCCCCGCCAATCACCTGCCAAACCTCGAGCCGGGAGATAGAGTGCCAATCGTGTGGGGGCCGGTTGTCTTGCCAGATCTTTACATTTTCTTTTTTGAACACCAGATATTTACATCGTCTGATGATTTTTTAACTTGCACACAAGTACACAAAAATTTGATTTTTCAAACCGTTTTGGTTAGGCGTTGCATGTGGATGTAGTTCAAATTTGAATTACGGTCATTAAATGGTTAGAAGATCACTTAAATGTCTTTAAAAGGTTAAATGACCCCTGAAAATTTCCAAATTTTCACATAACGGTTGTATTAGTGCACGTTAAACGTAGGAAATTTTTTGAAGGCCGTATGAGGAAGCTATCTCCCGTCCGTCAGCAAACATGCATTGTTCCCTCTCGGAACCGCGAACCTTCTAGTGAGCTGCTCCGGTTTGTGAGGGGTGTGTGTCCAAACTTTCGTCAAACAGGCCAATTTTTTTACCACATCATCTTGGTGGCATGACATTAAATCAAGAAGGGTTTCATGTTTTCTTATCATCTTTTAATTTTTGGGAATTAAAATGCCATGGCATGCACTCCATGCATGTGCCCATGCCTTGACACCAATATGTTTGAAAATTCCTTAAAATTACTGCACATGGAATTAACTCGCACACAAGTACACAAAAATATGATTTTCAAAACGTTTTGGTTAGGCGTTGCATGTAGATGTAGTTCAAATTTGAATTACGGTCATTAAATGGTTAGAAAATCACTTAAATTTCTTTAAAAGGTCAAATGACCCCTACAATTTTCCAAAATTTCACATTACAGTTGTAGTAGTGCACATTAGACGTAGAAAAAATTTGAAGGCCGTAAGAGGAAGCTATCTCCCGTTCGTCATCAAACATGCGTTGTTCCCTCTCGGAACGACGAACCTTCTAGCGAGTTGCTCCGGTTTGTGAGGGGTGTGTGTCCAAACGTTCGTCAAACATGCCAATTTCTTTACCACATCATCTTGGTGGCATGACATTACATCAACCAAGGTTTCATGTGTTTTTGATCATTTTTCTAATTTTTTGACTTAAAATGACATGTCACTCCGTGCATACGAATGCATGTGTCCATGTCGTGAGACCAATATGTTTGAAAATTCCTTCTAATTTACTGCACAAGGAATTAACTCGCACACAAGTACACATATATGATTTTTCAAACCGTTTTGGTTAGGCGTTGCATGTAGATGTAGTTCAAATTTGAATTACGGTCATTAAATGGTTAGAAAATCACTTAAATGTCTTTAAAAGGTCAAATGACCCCTAGAATTTTCCAAAATTTCACATTACAGTTGTTTGAGTCATAGCCGTTAGACCAATATGTTTGAAAACTCCTTCCAATTTACTGCACATGGAATTAAATCACACACAAGTACACGAAATATGAGTTTTCAAACTGTTATGGTTAGCTGTTGCATGTACATGTAGTTCAAATTTCAATTACGGTCATTAAGTGGCTAGAAAATCACTTAAATGTCTTAGAAGGTCAAATGACCCCTGAAATTTTCCAAAATTTGACATGACAGTTGTATTAGTACTAAAAAATTTCCCGTTCATTTAAAACACCATCCGTTGGCACTTTATTCCAAATTCGTCTTTCGCAGCTAATAAAAAATATCTGCAACATCACACACAGTTGTTTTCTAGGAACCGTTTGCGATGAAAATATCTGGGTCTATTTAAGTCTCCCTCCTTAAGCTTCGCCGGCTTGTCTGCTCTAGTGCCGGCAACCCCCGAATCCACGAATCCCGATCCCCATTCCCGCACCCCCTTCTTGCAAAGATGACGCCGTGGAAACGCTTGATGAAGGCCCGTACGATGGCCGCGTCCCCCCCGAGCGCCGCCGCCTGCGCCGAGAGCGCTGCCACCTACGCCGAGAGTGCCGCCGCATCCACATTGAGCGCGGTCGCTTCCGCCGAGAGGGCGTCTACGGCAGCCAACAGGGTAGCTGCAGCAGCCAAGACGGCTGCAACAGGACGAGGATGAGGACGAGGACGAGGATGAGGACGAGGTCGACTTCAGCAGGGTGGACGCGGAGTCCACCAACGGCGGCATGTCGCGAGGACAAGTCATCGATGTCTCATCTCACACCGGCGATGCATAGGTCGTCGCGGCGGCGGATTTTTAATTATGCGTACTTAGGCGTTGTTTTTAATGTTGGTCTTTTGTTAGAGCAATGTTTAGGTCAACTGACTCTGTGTAATTACTAAAATTGCTCGATTCAGTAAGTGTGGTCTGTCTGCTGTATGCTCTTTTGTGTGCCCAAATTAATAAGCGATGTTAAATTATGCAATGACGTACCCGGGGAAATTTCCAGCAAAATTTGAATTATCAAACTCATCCCATGCGCATAAAGCAGAAGAATCGTTTGTGATGCACACAATCGTTCAAAGTGAATGGTCCGGCGGCACCGCGCGCCTTCAAAGTGAATGTGCCCATGCCTTGAGACCAAAATTTGAATTATCAGACTCATCCCATGCGCGTAAAGCAGAAGAATCATTTGCGATGCACACAATCTCTCAAAGTGAATGGTTTGGCGGCACCGCGTGCAAAGTTTCCCTCCACATTTCCAAAATTTTGGCCTACCGCCAAAATATCTACCTCCGCCCCCCTTCCCCCCTTCCCCACCCCCTTTTTCCCCGACCACAAGTCACATTTCCCCTATTTCCTCCTTCCTTTCTTCCTTGCTAAGCTATAGCCGCTTTCCTCGCTCTCGTCGTCTCGCATCCTACCGCCGGGGTCGCGATGGTCTTCTTCAAAGACATCTCCAGCGGTTCCTCCTCCAGCGACTACTCCTTCACCACCTCAGTATGCCTCTCTTCTCTCTCTCGGGCTATGACTTGGAATGAAGGATTTTTACCCGGAGGTCGATTTGAGTTGTTTCTTCCTCTTGTAGCTCCCTAAGACCATCAGTGGCCACGAATGGAGCGGGGTGGCTGAAGATCTATCTGCTCGTTGTTGCCATCAATCTCCATCGGTGAAGCTACTTGCGTTTGATTCTGTGGACACTGGGAGGAAGTTTCTGGCATGTGTAGAGAAGGTTAGACCCTCTTCCGGTTTTACAAATCATTTGTTAGATGTGATTTAGACACTGTCACGGTCCCAACCCATTCATAACACACCTTCAACCAAACGCATCCTAAGACAGTGTCACAGTTTGTACCTAGTATCCTAAATTGTTGCCATCTCATCAGCGGTGCCATTGGAAAATTATTTGGCACCGCTTCAGCAGTTTGTGCAGCCAACTTTGGTCCACACATCTGAGCAGCCAAGTAATAAAATACTAAATCTTTATGGCACGAAGGAACTGGGCATCGGAGCAACTACGTGCTCCGGAGTCCGGTCCCTAATTTTTTTTCCGCCGCATCGGCTCGCCAGTGTAGGGCACCGGTGCGAGATGTAGCAACAGTTGTCTTTACACCAGTTTTGGCATACATAGTGGACGGCCTTAGTGCTATTAGTTATATGTTACTAAATTTGTGCATGTACACACATGTTAGTATCAATTTTCTGTCATCCAAACACTGTCGCTATGATGTTGCAGTTATATTTACCTTCCTCATAAAATGTTCAATTTGTTATTTATTGTACATGAGTAAGAACTTGTAGCGTCGTTGTAGTTAATTATAGCTTTTGATGTTCCAGAATTTGGTTGTTGTCTCAGTAATAATTATTTCATTTGCACATTGATCTTTTTTAGAAGATATGTCATAATTAACATGTTTCTTCAGTTTTTCAAAATAAGCATTGGTGATTTTCTATGTTGCTATAAACCCATTTCCCTACAATTGTTACTGATCTAGTTTTAAATATTACAGGATGAATGAAAGTGTTCTTACTTGGAGTGGGTTGATCAAGAGTGGCCACAGTCTTTGAAGATGTGCCTAACGAAGCTCTGGAGCATGTATGAGGAAGTGAACACACGTAGGCTTAGAGAAAGTCTTGTCAACGCTGAAGCATATTTCAAGATGTGGGATAAAAAGTTGAAGGTGGAGAACGAGCTCAGATTTTTTAAATCAGAGTTTGCTAAGATGGTGTTGGCGAAGGAGGAGGCACTTTCCCAGTTGGCCCATGCAAAACGGGTTCTTACTGAACTGAAAGCAGAGGTGGATAAGACGAGCCTGGATGATCTCGATTAGGGAAATGAATATATTGTTCTTATGAAGTTGAACTAGCTATATGTTGTATTGTGCTATTTTCATGTAGCTACCGTACTGTGATGTTATAATATATTTATGTGCCTGATATGAAATTGGCAAACAGCTGTTCCATATGAAATGTGAATTTGCGTAATACTGGAAGTATTAATTGTAAACTAATAAACCTGCTAAATGTGTCATGGACCTTTGCAAACGGTTCTAGCAGTAAAAGTGCTTGCGATAGATAGCCCAATGTCACACAGTTCTCTTCATCAAATCGTGTCTGATATAGTTGGTAAAAGCAAACAGTTAACCAAGGAAGACCGTGTGTGATAGTTACACCTTTCACACCCGAGCCTACACATAAAACTGTGTCGGATTTTCATCCGAACAAAAACGTTTTCTCTGGATTGACTGTGTGGGATGTACATAATAACGGAAACGTATTCCTTGGATTGACTGTCTGTGATATACATACGAATGAAAATGTTTTTCTAGGATTCACCTTGTGGGATGTACATACCTACAGAAATGATTTTCTCGGATTACCGTGTGGGATGTGCATACCTACAGAAATGATTTTCTCGGATTATCGTGTGGGATGTACATACCTACGGAAATGATTGGGTTTCGATGCCTCGCCCTATTGCACACGGCCCCAGCCTGGGTCCCAGGAGGGCCTATCCCTGACGATTTCTAGGTCGTGTGGGAAGGACACCCTATCGCACACACTCACTTGGCGACGGTTCCAAATGCCGTTGCGGAAAGGGGTTAAAAATCGTTTTTAGGACCGACGCGAAACAGTGTAACCACCCACATATTCAGGGGTGGCTTAGAAGCAATGAGTCTAAGTGCAGCATCTGAGAACTTTGGCTTTGGAGCCCTAGCAAATAGCCTTGCAGGAGGTGAATAATACTCATAAGAATAAGCATAAAAAGTTCTTGGTTCTATGAACATAGCAGTTTGATGAAACACGCTCATATTCATAAGCCTGAGTATGGTTTCCGTGCAAAACATTGGCGTTAGGGTGACCCTGGTGGGTCCTCTGTCTGTATGAAGCCTTTGGACCATAAGAAGCCTTTGGTCTGGGGTTTGTCTTCTTCCCAGGTGGTGTCATGATGACATTCACAGGAAGCTTCTCAAGACAACTTTTGGGCACCCAGATCTTCTTCAAAGGTGGTCCATTCCTGCAGTTAGTACCAATATACCTAACAAACACTTCACCATTCTGATTGTTAAATGGTTTATAATTTGCATCAAAGGATTCATCAATGATAATAGGATTAGCACAAGTGAAGCCAGATAAGGTAGATGGATCCACTGAAGGTCCTTAGCAGCAACCCATGTGGTTTTGGGGTACTGCTCAGGCTTCCAGTAAGAACCATCAACATTCATTTTCCCCTCGAACCCAACACCCTCTTTCCTAGGGTTTCGGTTGAGAATCTATTTCTTGAGGACATCACATAGTGTCTGATGCCCTTCGAGGCTTTTGTACATCACTGTTTCAAGCAATGTCTTCAACCTAGCATTCTCATCAGCAATAGTAGTGGTATCCTCAGAAGAGGGGTTAGTTACCACATATGCAGTTGAAGATGTTGCAACAGTAGCAGCAGTAGAACATTCAGCAACAGAGACAACATTATCACGCTCAAGAAATTTTAAACATGGTGGCTGAAAGTCTTCCTGAGCGGAACTGATCTATTGAGCGCGAAGTGAATCATTCTCCTTTTGAAGATCTTCATGAGACGCTTTCAGATTCTCAAGTTCTTGCTTCCTTTGAAGATAATCATAGGAAAGCTTCTCAGAGAAGCTGAGAGATTTTCATGACGACTTTCAAGTTCTTTGTACTTAACATGAAGATTTTTTATGTATTCAATTAAGGACTGAGTTCGATTCATTTCCGCGTCCAACAGGTCATCGCTTTTGTCTAGCAACTTTTCAATATGTTCCATAGCAGTTTGTTGTTCAGTTGCAATTTTAGCAAGTGTTTTGTAGCTAGGTTTGGATTCACATTCAGAGTCATCTTCACTAGATGTTTGAAAGTAAGCATCGCGTGAGTTTACCTTGGCACCACATGCCATGAAGCAGTAGGTAGGAGAAGATGGCTCGGGTTCAGGAGTCATTGTTTTGAGTGACACTTTGAATTCAAGTAACCAGGGGTCTTGACGTGTTCGATGACCTTCATGAACATCAGAGATCCGGTCCCATATAAGCTTTGCATTGCATAGATGCATGATGCGCCTGAACTCGTCTCTGGACAGGCAGGAGCATATAACATCCTTTTCCTTGATATCCAATAGAGTGTATTTCTGAATATCGTCAGCGTGCGCCATCTTGCATAAGTCAGTGAGACCAATCTCCATGATAGTCCAAAGTTCACTGTCCATCACAAGGAGGCGCTTCCTCATCATAGCCTTCAATTTGGGATAATAATGACCATAAAAAATGGGGCACGCAATGGAGACCTTGATTATCCCTGCAATCGACATAGCTAAAACTCCAGGTGGTTAAACCGAATCGCACAGAACAAGGGAGCACCAGGCTCTGATACCAATTGAAAGTGCTAGTTATCGACTAGAGGGGGTGAATAGGCGATTTTTATGAAAGTCTTCAATACACGAGGTCTTTCAAGACAAACAGATGAAATAAACCTATTGATATGCAGCGAAATATAGACTACACTAGACAAGCCATAGTCAATTAAGCAATGTAGTGAAAGTATGAAGACTATCAGCAGCTAGGTAGTATGGATCAGGATGGAAGACAGTATGAAGCCAAAAAGTAAATAGTCTTCACACAGTGAGGTCAATCAGATCAGACAAGCAAGCAATGACTTCATGAAGACAAACTAAAAAGTAAAGGAAAGTGGGGGATAGAACCATTTGCTTGGTGAAGACAAGGATTTGGTAGACCAGTTCCAGTTGCTGTGACAACTGTACGTCTGGTTAGGGAGGCTGAGATTTAACTCAGAAGACCACATCTTCACCTTATTCCCCTTGAGCTAAGGACACCCAGTCCTCGCTCAATCACTCTAGTAAGTCTTCAAGGTAGACTTACAAACCTTCACAGCCTTCGTTCACCGGTGATCCACAATGACTCTTGGATGCTCAGCACGCGACGCCTAACCGGCTGGAGGATTCACAATCCTCAAGTGTAACAAGTCTTCAGGTCATGCGGACAGAAAGACTTCAGTGATGCCTAACACTCTTTGGCTCTGGGTGTTTTGGGCTTTGTCCTCGCAAGGATCTCTCTCTCAAGGGCTTCTAAGGTGGGTTACTCTCAAATGACAAAAGTCGTGCACTAACTCTGAGAAGCCCCCAATTTATGGTGTAGGGGGGTGGGCTATTTCTAGCCAGGAGGCAACCCGACCTGATATGTCCGAAATGACCCTGGGTCACTAAGGAACCGACACGTGTCCAACGGTCGGATTTCAAACACACGCGGCAGCTTTAGTTGGGCTACAAGCAAGGCTGACTCATCAAGCTTTGGATAGGATTTGCTCTCATTGTCTTTGCTCGAAGACATAGGATTTTGGTTGAGCATCACATCAGTCACTCTGACTTTGTTCAATTGGACCCCACTTAATAGTATGGTGGTTCCCATGACTCAATAAAGAAGAAAAGGAAACTATGAAACAACTATGTCTTCGCACTCCATAGTCTTCATGTGACTGGCTTCACATGTCATAACCTTCACCGTGAATGTCTTCACGAACCACCATTGTCTTCAATGTGTTCATACATTCTTAGGGGTCATCTCTGGTAGGTAAACCAAATCAATAAGGGACAACTACCTGTGTTATCCTGCAATTCACACAAACACATTAGTCCCTCAACCAAGTTTGTCGTCAATACTCCAAAACCAACTAGGGGTGGGACTAGATGCACTTACACCTATTCCTGTGGAGGAAGCACAATCAGCCATTCATAGTTTAGCATCTATCGCATTTGATGTTGTTAAATCCTATGTGCGTATCTTCCCATCATGGAAATATTATATTGAAGATGAAGGAAAATGCCTGTTGCAGGTGTTTGTCTAGGAGTTATTTGTAAGTAATATTGTTCATGGCAATTACTTTTCTTTGTCCCATACATTCTACCTCCATGATGGTTATAATACAGCAAATTTTCCCATTTTTCTCTATAGAGAAGGGCCGATTTGGAAACTCAGATGAGGTAACCTGTGCTAATACCTCTGCTATCTTCAAGAATGATTGGTGGCAGTATCGGAATTATCTGAAGAAAACGTACTTCACTGGCAAAGAAACTCATCAAATTCCCTTACGTTCTCCTGAGACACATTTACTGGACGATGACTAGGAACGCCTTGTTCTGTACTGGTCCCGAACCAAGAATTTGGTAAGGTCTATGAGCTCATTTTCTTAAGTACTATATGCTTGCATCTTAATGTACTATGTTCATGTAGAACAAGTGCTTAAACCTGAAGAACAACTATTCTCATTTAAGATTCCATTGCTATCGTGCATACTGCTTTGCTCTTGTATCACTGTATTTACTCATACAAACTTATTTTTAAACTGAACGATCCAATCGAACCTCCAATGGCACAACAGGTATGTTTACGCATATTTCTTTAACAGGTTTGCTCTTATAAATAGCTCTGTTGATTTCAATTTCAATTGTGTATATAGTTGACTTCTCATATCATGCACATTACTAGCATCACAACAGAGCCAATAGTCTTGTTGTACATGTAGACCCGTGGTACCCATCTGAAATCTTGTTGCGCCGTGTAGTTTCCCACGCTTTATATTCTTTCAGTGCTGCTTTCTCTTGAACTCATATGATTTGAACCGTGTCTCTATTTTGATTTGGCAAGACAATGTAGCGACCATAGGACATAGATATATGTTTGTTTGATGCTTTTATAATGTACTACTTGGCAATAAAAGACTTGGTAATTTAATCTTGTCCACCTTACTAATGAACTGCTTCACCGAAATGAGTTCATATACTAGTACATGCTAAACCTGTTATGTGTCTACTTGTTTCTTCTTTTAGAATGCTGACAGAATATTGGGGAAGAGTGACTTATTAAGCAATGGTAAAGGAAGTAATGCATATAAGGTTCAGGATAGTGAGACATCCTTGTTGGTCTCCAACAAAGTTGATAAAACAACTAAGGAAAACTATCTTGAAGTCAGTGAGACAACCCCAAAGTCCTGTCTTGGTTTAGTGTTCGAGTTACTGCCCACTACTACTGGCACAAGCTATTCAAACTCACTGCCTGAATCAGTTTGGTTTCTTGAGTCTCAACTACAAGCTGAAAGACATCGATCAGCTGTGCCGCGACAAGAAGCGGAAGGACTGCGGAAGTCCCTGGAGCATTCAGATGCATACTTTCTGGTGCAACAGCAAGCGTTGGAGGATTTTAGCACCAAACAGGAGAAAGCTAATAAGCTTGCTAAGCTTATTGCCAGCATGGTGGATACCCAGGATAATGTTTCTTGAGCTCTTCTGAAGTTGTTTCAGTTAGGGACTTGTTTTGATGCCGCGTTTATTTGCACTGGTGGCCAATTTAGACGGCCGGTGTATGTAATATCCTTCTTTGTTCCCTATATTTGCACTGGTGGCGAACTTTGATGCCCAATGGATGTAATCTGTGTAATAGCCATAATAGACTAGCATTAGTTGGTTGCTTATTTATTTCCTTATTGTCTTGTTTAGTTGTTTGCTTGTAGTCACTGCAGTTCTTTTCCCGCGTTTTTCTAGTGGCCACAATAACCTATTTTTGGTAACTAGGCCACAATAACCATGGCAACACACGGACTGTTGTAACCATCGGCCTCCTGTGGGCCGTAGGATCCATGGGCCTACTACGGGCCGTATGATCCATGGGCCTTTTACGGGCCCTAGGATCCATTGGCCTTCTACGGGCCGTAGGATCCATGGGCCTTCTATGGGGCGTATAATCATTTCGCCAAACATGGGTCGTACTATTTGTGGACCATAACGGGTCGTTAATAGGCCGTATTTGATAACGCTATGAAAATAGCCCAACGTGTTAACGGACCACAAACGGGCCGAATGTAACCACGGGCTGAATTTGGCCCACAAACGGAACAGGCCAGTAACGGACCGTAACTAACCAAATTCTAGAAATGAGCCCAAGAATAAATGGGCCCTTAGAAGGCCGAAAGTTAACATGGGCTGGAAACGGCCGACGGAATAATGGGCAGGTCATGGGTATAAAGCGATACACTGTTCATTATGGGCCAGTTATATCTCAGGCCTTTAATGGGCCTAGAGTAACAAAGGGCCTCATATAGGCCGAAAGACATCAAGGGCCATACATGGGTCGGAAGTTACAATAGAATGGAATCATATTGGACGGACCAGATGAAGCTACTGGGCTTAATCCCGATAGGCCATAACGGGCCATGAGTTAGCGGGCCGTAAATGGGCTATATACGAACAGGCCGTTAATAGGCTTTCTGTGGGCCGGCCCGTTACCTTTTGACCAAGTCAAACGGGCCGGCCTTTTCACCGGAATGGGCCTTTGTTGGGTCGTGCGACATGTCGATGTATCATAGCCGCCTCTTGTCCAATGAGTGGATGACATATGTCCCAACGGTGATCACACGTGTTTCCTCCGGCCAATGAGAATTTTACACGTGGAAAATCCCCTTTAGTCCGGGCTGTTAACGGGTTATCAGATCCGAAACTGGACCCGATAGCTTAACGGCAACCTGTTATGGTGGATGCCACATGTCAGTTACCCTTGACGAAAGCACTTCCGTGGCGCACCATTTATTGTCATGGAAGTGGACACTTCCGTGATTATAATTTTGGTAATGTCATGGAACACTTCTACGACAACACATGTATGACTATTTTGATTCTGTCATAAAATCATCATGGATGTACATGCATGACAGAAAACGTGACCTACTCTGACAAACACGTATCATCACGGAAGTGTATTTTTTTGTAGTGGGAGGAGGGCCGGCGCGGGGAGGGCAGCTAGCGGGGGAGGAGGGCCGGCGCAGGCAAGGGCAGCCGGCGGGAAGGACCGGCGCGGGGGAAGGCACCGCGCGGGAGACGGCGGCCAGAGCGAGGGGATTGAGGGAGGAAAGTGAGTGAGTGTGAGTGTGAGTGGAGAGAGGAGAGTGAGGGGCGGCCGGATGGGGAAGATAGGATGGCTTTAGCAGTAGCGCGCTTAAGGGAAACGCGCTGCTGCAAAACGCCCTAGCAGTAGCACCTTCCAGTCAAGAAGCGCTACTGCTACGCCCGTAGCAGTAGCGCCTTCTGCTAAAACGCACTACTACTAAGTCTAAGCATCTAAAAATAACATCAAAAAATACATTGGTCATCAATGATCTTTTTGTGTACAATCTGAATTGTCAATATGAGTCCTCACCGGTTTAGGAACTGGAGAAGACTCATATTGCGGCCACAAATTCTACACATAGGTTTCAATGAAGACCAAGTGGTTGTGATAGTTTGAGAAGTAGCATATTTAAGGTGGTAAAAACCCTGTTCACGGAGCGAGGTGGAACTAAATTTAGGTGCAAGGAGTGGACTAAACTTAGCAGTAGCGAGCTTTGTCAAAAGGCGCTACTGCTAAGATCCATAGTAGTAGCGCGGTTTAGATTAAGGCGCTACTGCTATAACTAGCTTGGCGGCGAGGTCATGGCAATTATAGCAGTAGCGTGGCTTAATACACACGCACTACTGCTATTTTGATTTGAGCAGTGCGTTTTGTTGACACGCGCTACTCCTAGATAGCAGTAACGCCTTATTTTAAAGCACACTGCTGGTAAGATTCTGTGTCTAAGGTTTTCCCTAGTAGTGCTTGTACATATCATGGCATACATGATGGATCCGATTGCCGAGGCATATGGAATCCTACTCATCCTGCTTCGCTCATCAGATGTTGATGGACTCTGAGTCTCGCTTAGCCTTATACCATGTGAGAGTGGCAAGAACCCTTTCTTCGCCTCACTCATGTTTGTCGGCGTCCTGGGAACCGGGGTACCCATACTTGCCTGCCTGTGGCTCACGGCGTGGCTCCATCGATGGCCTGGTACAGTCCATCTTCAGCATCAACAACACAAGATCCTCGCGAGGCAGACAACGCCAAGACCTCCAGAAGGAGTGGCCCCCCTAGGCAGGCTCCTGAGGAGTGGAGATTTCTATGCGAGCCCTCACCTCGTGAGGTTTGGATGACGCAAGCCATGATGACCAAGGCCAGGCGGGCGCCCGTGGGCGCAGTACAACAGGTTTCCTCGTCAGTGCTGAAGAAGCAAGCGTAGGCGCGGAGTCCCGAGGGATCAACCAAAGGTTTCCTTTTCCATGCTAGAAGACCAAGACCGCCAGGACAGCAGGACGGAGGTCATCGCCGAGCCCACCATAGCGTCACGACCAGAAGCTTTGTAGGCGAAGACCACCTTTCGTCAGGATAAGATGTACTTCTTGTCCCCATCCACACCCACACCAGCACAAGAACACACCTCCCGAGGCCATTCTTCCTCTGTACTAGTTCATCCTCAGACCACCTCGAGGCTAATCCACCACAAAGCAGGAGTAGGGTTTTACACTGCAAGGTGGCCCAAACCTGGGTAAACTGCAGTGTCCCATTTCCTTCCAGTTCATCGAGCCAGGCCGTGAGATCATCGAGTTGGCAGACTGGGGAGGTTGAGTTCTTCGCACCTCAGAGTTCAAATCTTTCTTGGGTCTGCGGAGCCCTGAATCTGACATTTGGCGCGCCAAGTAGGGTTGTGTGTCGAAGGATCGCCTTCTCGTCAGCCGCGCTCCGTCCCCACAATCAAGCTTCCATGGCCTATGCCACTCCACCCGTCGCCTCGCTAGGTGCGTCCGGAGACACTCCGGGCCCTCTCCCCCGCCCTTCGGCGAGTGCACTGGCCACCGAAGTTCAGGCCGGACTTGCCGCCGTGCTACGACGGCGTGGCGGACCCCGTGGAGTTCCTCCAGGCATACGAGGATGCTGTTTGGGCAGACGGCGGTGACGGCCGGGTCGCAGCGAACTGGCTACCCATGGGCCTTATGGGTGTACCGCGCGCCTGGCTCCTGGTGAGGGAGTCCTGGACTAAGGGGTCCTCGGGCGTCCGGCCTGTTGGACATGGGCCGGACTGATGGGCTGTGAAGATACAAAGACCGAAGACTCTCACCCGTGTCCGGATGGGACTCTCCTTGGTGTGGAAGGCAAGCTTGGCGATCAAATATGAATATTCTTTTTCTCTGTAACCGACTTTGTACAACCCTAGCCCCCTCCGGTGTCTATATAAACTGGAGGGGTTAGTCCGGATCGGCAGATAGACAATCGTAGTCATACAGGCTAGACTTCTAGGGTTTAGCCATTACGATCTCGTGGTAGATCAACTCTTGTAATACTCATATTCATCAAGATCAATCAAGCAGGAAGTAGGGCATTACCTCCATAGAGAGGGCCCGAACCTGGGTAAACATTGTGTCCCCTGTCTCCTGTTACCATCGACCTAAGACGCACAGTTCGGGACCCCCTACCCGAGATCCGACAGTTTTGACACCAACATTGGTGCTTTCATTGAGAGTTCCACTGTGTCATCCTCAAAAGGTTTGATGGCTCCGTCAATCGTCAACAACGATGCTGTCCAAGCAGAAATCTTCCTCCCCGGACAGATCTTCGTGTTCGGCGGCTTCGCACTGCGGGCCAACTCGCTTGGTCATCTGGAGCAGATCGACAGCTTCGCCCCTGGCCATCAGGTCAGATTTGCGAGCTTGAACTATGTCACGGATATCCGTGGAGACTTGATATTCGACGGCTTTGAGACCACGGCAGCTGCTCCCTGTCCCTACGATGAACATGACTTAAATCCGACATCGATCCATACTCAGGAAATTGCGCCTGTAACTACTCCGGCCTTAGATCCGGAACAGATTGCGACATCCGACGATGGGAAGCTCAACCCCACCACAGAAGCCGCAGACTCCGCGGCGTTGGAGCCGCACACAGACCTAACCACGGGTGATATCTGTGTCTCCGAAACCTCGGAATCGTTTCCGGCTATAAGTTCCGAACCATGTGCGTCCGCGTATGTCGAGCAGGATCGGTCATCGATCGCCGAATTCAGTGCCGCGGACATCTTCCGGCACTCGCCTTTAGGTGATGTGCTCAACTCATTAAAAAATCTATCCCTAGCGGGGGACTCTCAGCCGAATTATATCGGGTTCGAACTAGAGGCTGATGTTGGGGAATTATGCTTCCCACCCGCCACCCACTATATAGGCCCAGTCGAGGACTTAACCGACATGCTCTATCACAGCTCTGAAGACATCGATGGTATGGACGACGATGCCGATGAGAAACAAGGCCAAAACCCGCCGTTTACCGGACGCTGGATGACCACTTCTTCGGACGACGTATACATGGTGGATACACATAAAGAAACTAACGACAATGACAAAGAAGATCCAGTTGAGGATAAACCTCCCGAGACACAACCCAGACGCCAGCGCCAGCAACGCCGCTCTAAGTCACGTCGTGCAAAAGATAGCAATACCAGCACAGGAGAAAACAACACTCCGGATGGTGCCGAAGACATAGAAGATCCCGATGAACAAAGTGCCGAACAGGACAATCGGGAAGATGGGCAAGTTAGCCCTGACGAATAGGCCATACATGAAGACTCAGAGGACAGTAATTAACTTCCGCTCTCCGAGGATGAGGTGAGTGTTGGCAACGAGGATTTTATCGTGCCTGAGGAACCTCTCGAGCAGGAGCACTTTAAGCGCCGGCTAATATCCACTGCAAGGAGCCTGAAAAAGAAGCAGCAGCAACTTCAAGCTGATCAAGATCTGCTCAATGATATATGGACTGAAGTCCTGGCAGCCGAGGAATACGGCCCCAAGCGCCCAGCCAAAAGTTACCCGAAGCGGAAATTGCTACCTCAGTTCGATGACGAGGCACCGAAGCCCGTACCATCATCGTGCAATGCGGCTGACCGACCGCCACGCGATCGGGATAAAACGGCAACTCAAGCCGAACACTAGCCCCCCCTAGCTCGCCGTAAAGGTAGAGATAAAGCAGCTCGGGGTTATACATACGACCTTCGGCAAGACCTGGACAGTAGAACAAGACATACCAGATTGATCTACGGATCGCGAGGACATGCCCCGACATGTGACGACGGCTACCTATTTGGACGTGACAAACCTAGTCACGCTCGGGCCGAAAACCGCAGACGGACTCCATCCGAGCTACGTCGCGACGTGGCCCAATATAGAGGCGCCGCACACACACTCTGCTTCACTAACGAAGTAATGGAGCATGAATTCCCTGAAGGGTTTAAACCCGTGAATATCGAATCATACGATGGAACAACTGATCCCGCGGTGTGGATTGAGGATTTTCTTCTCCATATCCATATGGCCCGCAGAGATGACCTCCACGCCATCAAATACCTACCGTTAAAACTCAAAGGACTAGCTCTGTACTGGATAAACAGTCTGCCGGAAAACTCTATTGGCAGCTGCGAGGACTTGGAAGACGCCTTCCGCGACAACTTCCAAGGTACATATGTCCGGCCACCAGATGTCGATGACTTAAGTCACATTGTCCAGCAGCCCAGAGAGTCAGCCAGGAAGCTCTGGACTAGGTTCTTAGTTAAAAAGAACCAAATCATAGACTGTCCGGACGCGGAAGCCCTAGCGGCCTTCAAACACAGTGTCCGGGATGAGTGGCTCGCCCGCCACCTCGGTCAGGAAAAACCAAAATCCATGTCAGCACTTACCGCTCTGATGACCCACTTTTGCACGGGAGAAGACAGCTGGCTCGCTCGTAGAAGCAACAGCGCCAGCGATCCGGGCACTTCCAAAGTCCGAGACGGCAATGGCAAGCCACGACGCAGCAAGCACAAACGTCGCAATGATAATGAAAGAACGCACGACACAGCGGTCAACGCCGGACTCAGCGGTCCCAAACCCGGTCAACGGAAAAAGCCATTCAAGGTGAACAGAGACGGACCATCCAATTTAGACAGGATATTGGATCGGCCCTGCCAGATTCACGGCCACCCCGACAAACCAGCTAATCATGCCAACAGAAGCTGTTGGGTCTTCAAGCAGGCCGGCAAGCTCAACGCCGAACACAAGGGGAGGAGCCCGCCCGGTGATAGCGACGACGAAGAGACTCAACAACCAAATACCGGGGGTCAGAAGAAATTTCCCCCCGAAGTAAAAATAGTGAACATGGTATACGTGACACACAACCCTATAAAGGAGCAGGAGAAGCACTCCCTCCGGACTGAGGATCATACTACGACAACCTCAACCGAAGTACAAAGCGGTCTTATGAAACCGCATACCTTGTCGGCCATTAAGCCACCAAACTCCGTTCAACAGGATCGACCAATTCCAGAGCGGGACTAGCAGTTCGGCTTCCGCCGTCTGTCGGTGTCAAATCCGGCGGATCTCGGGTAGGGGGTCCTGAACTGTGCTTCTAGGATCGATGGTAATAGGAGACAGGGTACACAATGTTTACCCAGGTTCGGGCCATCTCTATGGAGGTAATACCCTACTTCCTGCTTGATTGATCTTGATGAATATGAGTATTACAAGAGTTGATCTACCACAAGATCGTAATGGCTAAACCCTAAAAGTCTAGCTTGTATGACTATGGTAATGAGTATCCTGATCCGGACTAAGCCCTCCGATTTATATAGACACCGGAGGGATCTAGGGTTACATAAGGTCGGTTACAGAGAAAGGGAATCTTCATATTTGGTCGCCAAGCCTGCTTTCCACGCCAAGGAGAGTCCCATCCGGACACGGGTAGAATCTTCGGTCTTCGTGTCTTCACAGCCCATCAGTCCGACCCATTGCTAACAGGCCGGACGCCCGAGGACCCCTTAGTCCAGGACTCCCTCAGTAGCCCCCAAACCAGGCTTCAATGACGAGGTGTCTGGCGCGCAGATTGTCTTCGGCATTGCAAGGCGGGTTCTTCCTCCGATGACCTCAAGGTGATGTATCCGGCCTTCCATTTAATGTCGTACCCCTTGACTTCTGTGTGTCAACAGCTTCAGCTTCCACGTGTCGAACAAATGCGAGAGGTCAGAGTATTTTTGCATATAACAACCTAGCCATGAAAAAGAGCCTCTATTTAAAGAGATTGGATCCTAGATCCATTTGGCACCATACGAAAGAAATCCTCAGAGACCGCCAGAAAAGTCCATCCCAACATGGCGAGCGCACCTAGCTCTTCCTCCCGTCCCTGCAGCCCAGAAAAAGGCGAGTGGGAGAGGTGCTCCGTATCCCATGGTCAGCTGGAGAAGCTACAAACATAGGGGTTTTTCCCCCGCAGATCTAGTCCCTGTTCGAGTAGGATTGACCGTCTTCAATGGCGGGGCTCAGGCTGAAGATTTCCCCAATCCATCCGGGGGGAACGGGTGTGCTTTGTCCCTTATCTTCTAAGAGGTGTCGGATTTCCAATTCATCCATTCCTCCATGGGCTTTTGGAGTATTACGGCCTCCAATTGCACAACTTTACTCCGGCCTCCATCCTGCATATCGCGGGCTATGTGGCCCATTGCGAGCTATTCCTGGGTTGTGAGGCCCATTTTGAATTGTGGAGAAAGTTATTCTGTCTCGTCCCGCGCAACCACAAGGGATCAATATTTGAAGTGGGCGGAGCCGAAATATGGCGCATCGCCGAGACCGGATACCTATCCGGCACACCAAAGAAGGCATCCGAAGAGTGGCTGTCCGAATGGTTTTATATTGAGGACGTCGTGCTTCCAGAGCCAGTTCGGAGGGGACTCCCCGAGTTCGCGAGAGTTCCTTTGAAGAAATGCCACAGCTGGCACCCCCGGAGTCTTGAGGAAGATGATACCGCGGAAGTTCGTCAACTCATGGGCAAGATAAAAGACGCTCGCCCAGTCCAGCTTATCAATAGCCGAAGTGATGGCGACTTCAATAGTGCGGGGGGTTCAGCCACTCCAGTATCGAGGGCTTCCCATGTGGCACTACAATGTGGAAGATGACACCTCCCGCTGTGGCAGGAAGGATCCGGACACCCCCGCCGCTCTGGCCTAAATATTGGCCGAACTTTACAAAGGGGAGGAGGAGGAGTTCCTTCATATCAAGCGCAGAGATGGATATTCCATGTACAATCCACCTAGTTGGGTAAGTCTTAACCCCTTTGCTCTGTCCTGCTTACTCCCCTCCTCTAGTCATCTTTTAATGAATTCATAATCCGCCTGTTCATTATAGCACTGGCGAAAGGTCTCCGAGGGGCTCTACAGCCCCGCCGCCCAGCCAGAGGACCACAACCGGGATCTTGGCCCTGGATTCGAGGAGGATCCGGATATATTCGTGACGCTTGCGGATGGGACGTTTTACCAGGCGAGCTACGACGGCACGGAAGTGGCCATCATCGCCGACTACCCTGGTCTTCTTCCCGCCTCCCATGTAAGTAATCAGGAGACATCTTCCCCGAAGGGGTTTCCTCATTCCGCCTCACCCACCGCACTGTCTCGTGCTCCAAAGGGGAGGCGTACGGCGCGCCATGCGGCACCGGGGGCGTCTCCTAAGAGAGCGGCCCCCACGCCGGGCGAGCCTTCAAAGAGGAAGGCAGACAAAGATACGGCCGAGCCTTCATCTAAGAGGTATGGATTTGCAAATATGTGCTTTAGCAGTTGCATCGAATTGTGATTCATATATTTGTCCTGTATTAGGAAAAAAGTAAGCCGGGATCCAAATCCTGCCGTAAAGACGGGGGATGGTATGGGGGTGACGCCAGATTGTCCTCCGGACGAGGATTCGGACAATATGTCTGTCACCAACTCGGAAGTGGAGAGCGCCATGAATCATCGGCGCCGGAGGGCCGTTCTTCGTGACCCCGGCTTTTCAACGGAGGCATTCAATGCCTTCAACTTGGCTGATGCATACATCCGGACTGCCCGAGACGGGCTTGCGAGAGCCACAGACCAATATTTGAAAGATGTGCAGGTAATTTTACTTTGTCCAAATGCAATGGTTATATACCAGTAGCCCCCGATACTTGGAGGAGTTGGCACAACTGATTTAAGGATCGCTGTGTACCCAGGTGTTGACGGAGAAAAATAGACTGTTGTCTCAAGAGCTGGAGAAGTGCCAGACACAGCTAAGCGCTGTTACCGCCGATCTGGAGAAATCCAAGAAGGCGTCACCTGGTAATATTCCCCTCCAGCGAGGAAATACAAGTGCATGTTAGTAATGCTAACAATTTTGCATGTATCATGGCATGATCGTCAGATAAACTGGCGGAGGCACTGGAAGTCACGCAAGCGAATGAAAAAGAAGCCAAAAGGCTATGTGCTGCGGGCGAACGTGTGCTGAAACAAGCCATTGCTGAGAAAAATCAGCTCCAGGATTCCAAGACCCATCTGGGCGAAGAGCTGAAGGATGTGCGGGCTCAGCTAGCCGACTCCGTGAAGGAAAATAACAGGCAGCGAGGCGGCATATTTAGTATGTGTTCAAACTTACCACTGTGTAATTCGGCAAGGAAAGGAACTAACAGAGTTATGTTTGTAGGTATGTTGACTGGCCGTCCCGAGGCGGAGGTATCCGGATCATCAGGTGATCTGCTTCAAGGGCTGTCCCAAATGCACGAGCAGGCTCGGCAGGCAATGCGGAGTGTTGCCAAGGCTTTATGGCCATCCAACTCCCCTCCAGGAAGTATGGAGGAGCTTGTAGAGCTATACAAGGGAGCACGGCGGCGTATCCAATTATGGAAGATATCGGCTTGCCGGGAGGGTGCGCGAGAAGCCTAGGCCATGGTGAAAACACAGTATACCAAGCTTGATCCAAATCGTATGGCCCGGGTCGGGCCTCTAGGGTCAGATGGGAAGGAAATTCCTGTCAGTTTGGTATATAACCAAGTCGAAGTAGCCGCCAAGTATTCTCAGCAGGATTGTAAATTGGATAGCCTGCTGGACGGCGTAGAATAGGAAGTTTTTGAGTCTTAAATGACTATGTACTTTCCTTTTCATATGTCACTCTAGCTGAATTGTAAAACATTTGTCATGGCAGACCTTTTCACTTCAACCTCTGGGCCCAAAGGCGCAGAGTGTTTCTGAATACCCGCGCGGCCGAGTAGACCGGGGTATGCTTGGAAACTAGGTGTAGGGGTCATAGTTGCTTGAACAGACAAGTATCCGGCTAGTTATGTTATATTACATTAAAATTGTAAGAAACATCTTCCAGAGAGAATAGTTCCGTTAAGGGTTCCTTTCCCTGGGTGTGAATGCGTTAACGTGCATGTCTGAACTGTGATTGAAAAATCGCAGTATATATAACTTCTGGGGGTTCACTATCGAGTAAGTGCGAGGATATCTTTATTTCACCGACCGAATATTCCCTTAAGAACGCTAGCTTTCGGCTTCACCCAATCTGAGGTACACATCCGGATGACCCGACAGTAACAATCGCAGAGGTGCTCCCTTTATGCCCTAGCCGAACTAACGGGAACGTAGGGCATAAGCATAGGAGCCAGGCAACCCAGCTTGGCCAAATCTTAAGTCATATCGATGCATATAATGGTGAAGAAAAGGTACATATGGAAAGAAAAACGCATATGTGATGAGCTTGATGCTCGAAAAATAACATTAATAAGCTTTTGTTAAAGAAGCCCCCAGGTATGGTGGACGTACATATTTGAGTATGTATACGTCACAAGTGCGCGGCTGAGCCGCACGAAAGCTTTGAGGCTAAAAAAAGTAAGAAGGAGAAAAGAGAGGAAAAAATAATAGAAACAATGGGGAGAAGGAGACAAATAAAGAGTTCGGCGCTTAGGCGTAGAATCTTCGGAGTCTGGCCGCGTTCAATGGGTTCGGCTCTAGGCGGTTGTCTGACGCATCACGCAGGCGGTACGCTCCTCCGGTGAGAACTTCGTCAATGATGAAGGGACCCTCCCACTGGGCTTGAGTTTGTCCTTTTTCTTCTCCTGTAGGCGTAGAACCAGTTCGCCAACATTATAAGTCTTGGCACGTACTTCTCTGCTTTGATACCCGCGAGCCTGCTGTTGATAAAATGTGGAACGGGCTTTTGCAACGTCGCGCTCCTCCTCCAGGGCGTCTAAGCTGTCCTGCCGATCAAGCTCGGCCTCTCTCTCTCTTCGTACATGCACACTCGAGGTGAGTCATGAATGATGTCACAGGGTAGCACAGCCTCTACGCTGCACACCATGAAAAAAGGTGTATATCCAGTAGTGCGGTTGGGCATGGTCCGCAGCCCCCAGAGTACGGAGTCGAGCTCCTCAACCCAGTGCTTGTCTGATTCTTTCAAAGACCGCAATAGTCTGGGTTTAATGCCGCTCATAATAAGACTGTTGGCCCTTTCGACTTGACCATTTGTTTGCGGATGATAGACAGAGGCGTAATCGAGCTTAATGCCCAGATTAGCACACCAATTTTTCACCTTGTTGGGTGTGAAATTCGAGCCGTTGTCGGTGATAATGCTGTGTGGAACACCATAACGGCGCACAACACCGGATATGAATTCTATCACTGGCCCGGCCTTGGCCGTTTTAACTGGTTTGGCCTCTATCCACTTAGTGAATTTATCCACCATAACCAGCAGATACTTTTTCTTATGGCTTCCCCCTTTAAGGGGTCCGACCATATCGAGCCCCGAGACCACGAAGGGCCAAGTGATGGGGATCGTTTGTAGGGCGGTGGGTGGCATATGGCTTTGGTTGGCGAAAAGTTGACATCCGACGCAACGTTGGACAAGGTCCCGTGCATCTGCTCGGGCCGTTGGCCAATAGAAACCTGTACGGAAGGCTTTGCTTGCGAGGGCCCGAGCCGCAGTGTGGTGATTGCCAAGACCAACATGAATTTCAGCCAATAGCTGCCGCCCTTCGTCCTCAGAGATACATCTTTGAAGCACTCCGGTAGCGATTTTCTTGTATAGTTCTCCGTCGTGAACTTTGTAGGCTTTCGAACGCCGAACAATGTGGCGGGCCTCATTTCGGTCCTTAGGGACTTCTCGCCTATTAAGGTAGGCCAAGAAGGGTTCGGTCCATGGGGCAATGACTGCCATGATAAGATGGGCCGATGGTGTTATTTCGGTGGCTGAGCCCCCGATGATGTCCGTGTGTTCGGGATCTGGGGATGTGGTCGGATCTGGACTGGTGTTGCCGCTCTCCCCTTGCGACACCACGGAAGGTTTAAAAAGCCTTTCCAGAAAGATATTAGGTGGGCCGGGGTCGCGCTTGGCGCCGATGCGAGAAAGGACGTCCGCCGCTTGATTGCTTTCTCGAGCCACATGATGGAACTCAATCCCCTCGAATCGAGCTGACATTTTAAGAACGACATTATGATAAGCTGCCATCTTTGGATCTTTTGTGTCAAAGTCTCCATTTATTTGAGATATTGCGAGGTTTGAGTCCTCGCGCACTTCCAGGCATTGTATGCCTATGGAGACGGCCATCCGAAGTCCATGTAATAAGGCCTCATATTCGGCTGCATTGTTGGAGTCCGTATATAGTATTTGGAGCACGTACTGAACTACGTCCCCAGTGGGCGACGTTAACATGACACCTGCTCCTAACCCTGCCAGCATTTTGGAACCATCGAAATACATGACCTAGTTGGAATACGTGACGTACTCTTTAGGGAGTTCGGCCTCTGTCCATTCGGCGACGAAGTCAGCCAGTACTTCAGATTTAATGGCTCGACGCAGTTTGTATGTTATGTCAAATGGAAGGAGCTCAATGGCCCATTAGGCAATCTGGCCCGTAGCATCGCGGTTGTTTATTATGTCGTTGAGTGGTACTTTGAAGGCCACCGTGATCGAACACTCCTGAAAGTAGTGTTGTAGCTTTCGGGATGCCATGAAGACCGCGTATGCTATCTTTTGGTAATGAGGGTACCGGGATTTGCATGGTGTGAGGACAGTGGACACGTAATATACTGGCTTGTGAAGCGGGAATTTGTGTCCATCCTATCCTCGCTCGACAACGAGCACGACGCTCACCACCTGGTGTGTTGCCGATATATATAATAACATCGGTTCGCCGACGTTCGGCGCTGCCAGGATTGGGTTGCTTGCCAAAAGGGCCTTTATTTCCTCCAGTATGGCCGTTGCCGCGTCCGTCCACTCGAAGTGGTCGGTGCGTCGGAGAAGGCGGTAGAGTGGCAGGGCTTTTTCTCCCAATCTGGAGATAAAGCGGCTTAAAGCTGCCACACATCCCGCAAGCTTTTGGACCCGTTTAAGGTCCGTTGGCATAGCCAATTGTGACAGAGCTCGGATTTTGCCTGGATTTGCCTCAATTCCTCTATTGGAAACGATGAAGCCCGGCAATTTTCCAACGGGGACGCCGAAAACACATTTTTCCCGATTGAGCTTGATGTCATATGCACGGAGGTTGTCGAACGTGAGACGTAGATCGTCTATTAGTGACTCGACGTGCCTAGTTTTGATGATGATGTCATCCATGTATGCTTCAACTGTCTTGCCGATCTGTTTCTCCAAGCATGTTTGAATCATGCGTTGGTAAGTGGCGCCAGCGTTTTTGAGCCCGAAAGGCATAGTGTTGAAGCAGAAAGGCCCATATGGGGTAATGAATGCTGTTGCGGATTGATCGGACTCCTTCATTTTGATTTGATGGTATCCAGAATTTGCGTCGAGGAAGCATAGTGAGTCATGTCCTGCGGTAGCATCAATGATCTGGTCGATGCGAGGGAGGGGGAAGGGATCCTTAGGGCAGGCCTTGTTGAGGTCTTTGAAATCGACGCATAGGCGCCAGGATTTATCCTTCTTTGGCACCATCACCAGGTTTGCTAGCCAGTCCGGATGTTTTATTTCTCTAATGAATCCAGCCTCGATTAGCTTGGCTAGCTCCTCCCCCATAGCTTGACCTTTAGGTTCTGAAAAGCGCAGCAGTGTTTGCTTGACCGGTTTATATCCCTTCAATATATTGAGGCTGTGTTCTGCCAACTCGCGTGGGATTCCTGGCATATCAGAAGGGTTCCAGGCGAATATATCCCAGTTCTCGCACAGGAACTCCCGTAGCGCGGCGTCAACCGTTGGGTCTAATTGCGCACCAATGGATGCTGTCTTCTTGTGGTCCGTTGCATGGACTTGCAATTTGACTATTTCTTCTGCTGGTTTGAAGGAGGTGGATTTGGGTCGTTTGTCCAGGATTACGTCATCCCTGTCCACCGTGGAGCGCAGTGTGGTTAATTCTTCGGCCGCGAGGGCCTCAGATAATGCCTCAAGGGCTAAGGCTGCGGTTTTGTTTTCGGCGCGGAGTGCTATGTCCGGATCGCTGGCGAGAGTAATTATGTCGTTGGGCCCGGGCATCTTAAGCTTCATGTACCGGTAATGAGGTATAGCTTGGAAGCGTGTAAATGCATCTCGCCCCAAGATAGCATGATATCCGCTGTTGAAAGGGGCCACTTGGAAGGTTATCTCTTCGGACCGGTAATTCTCCGGTGTGCCGAATACCACGTCAAGTGTGATTTTTCCCACACACCGAGCCTCCCGACTGGGAATAATTCCTCGGAAGGTCGTGCTACTTTGCTCAATGCGGCTCCTGTCTATTTCCATTTTGCGGAGTGTATCCTCATAGATGAGGTTTAGTCCGCTGCCGCCGTCCATGAGGACCTTGGTAAGCCAAAAGCCGTCCACAATTGGACTGAGGACCAAGGCCGCTGGTGCTCGGACTGTCATGTACTTTGGTTCGTCACCAGCATTAAAAGTTATAGCCGTGTCGTTCCAAGGGTTTATTGCTACGATTTGGCAGACTTCGACAAGTTCGCGGAGTGCCCTTTTGCGCCTATTGTTTGAGGAAAATGTCTCGAAGACCATTAATACTTTGAGATTGTTGTCTTCTAGGGGGTGTTGTTCTGGGGTGTTCTTGGTGAGGATATCCTCGCCGCTCTTGGCCACTTGCCGGAGTACCCAACATGCTCTAAGGCTGTGGGTTGGCGTGCTATTCGGTGTTGTATGTATTCTACACGGCCCATCGAGCCATCCTTCGTGAACGGTTCCGCGCCCCATGATGGGTTTGTATTTCTTTACTATTGGACCGGGCGTGCCACGAGGGTGCACCCTTTTCGCCTGAACGAAGGGTTGAGTGGGGACCGATGATTCCCAGCAGGCCGCCTGAGTCTTCCAGGCACTTTCCATTGCGTTGTACTTTTGTACGATAGATGCTGCGATGATTGATGGCATTAAGGATTCCTTCGTCCGTGCAGTTGTGCGGAATGCGGAGATCGCGTCTTCGTCGCGGCAATCTTTTATCTTGTCTTTGACAAGGAGGAATCTGGCCCAGAAGTGATGTACCGTTTCCTTAGATTGCTGTTGTATGTTCATGAGAGCGCTTGTGTCCGGGTGGGTGGGTGGTTTTAAATCCGAACCCTGGCCCAACTTTGGATCCGTAGTCTGAAGATGTTCCGGACTTAACAGTTCAGGATCTGAGGCATCAACTGATTTTTTAGGCTTGCCAACCGATTCTATGTTCGGAGAACAAGGTGCGTCTTTCTGCCGGTGGGTGTCCGGCTCTTAGAGATTGGAGATCCGAACATAGTTCGTCCTCAACATAGACGAAGAGCTGTCTCGCTCCTCGACTACCGCTATCTGGTAGGTGATCGGCGGAGTTTTAATCTCTCTCTGGTTGGGTTTAAGCCCAATGCGATCGTAGTCAGTAGCGACTCCCAAGGCGGCGATGCGATCTAGGAGTTCATTTAAGGATGATAGCTCTGTCAGATCCATCCATTTGGAGTGTTCAGGATCAACGCGGAGGCGATTTTCGATGACTCGAGAGGTCATCGTCGGCTTAAGGGCCAGGCAGGCGGTCATGACGAAGCCGCCCAGCCGGAGGGTTTGGCCTGGGGCCAGGGTTCCTCCGGAGGTAATATTTTCCTTGAGAACAAAGCGAGCCATTAACCCCTTTTGATGATGGCACAGCGGAGCTCTCAATGAAAGCACCAATGTGAGTGTCAAAACCGGCGGATCTCGGGTAGGGGGTCCTGAACTGTGCGTCTAGGATCGATGGTAACAGGAGACGGGGGACACAATGTTTACCCAGGTTCGGGCCCTCTCTATGGAGGTAATA
Organism: Triticum aestivum; assembly: GCF_018294505.1. Taxonomy (NCBI): domain Eukaryota; kingdom Viridiplantae; phylum Streptophyta; class Magnoliopsida; order Poales; family Poaceae; genus Triticum; species Triticum aestivum. Next base: position 332,641,629 of record NC_057811.1, on the reverse strand, counting down.
CCCTACTTCCTGCTTGATTGATCTTGATGAATATGAGTATTACAAGAGTTGATCTACCACGAGATCGTAATGGCTAAACCCTAAAAGTCTAGCTTGTATGACTATGGTAATGAGTATCCTGATCCGGACTAAGCCCTCCGGTTTATATAGACACCGGAGGGATCTAGGCTTACATAAGGTCGGTTACAGAGAAAAATCTTCATATTTGGTCGCCAAGCTTACTTTCCACGCCAAGGAGAGTCCCATCCGGACACGGGTAGAATCTTCGGTCTTCGTGTCTTCACAGCCCATCAGTCCGGCCCATGGCTAACAGGCCGGACGCCCGAGGACCCCTTAGTCCAGGACTCCCTCACCGTCCACCTCACATACCCGCGAAATCTGTACCGCGCATGCATAACTATGCACTCAAGATACCCTGGGCATCGGCGGAAGCACACCACGGACGAGCCTGCAAGTACTCCCATAACCTCTGTTTCCTTTCTAACTACTCTTTCTTTTTCATTATCCTTTACCACAGGTGACGCGAAGGCTGGCCATCTTATGGACTCCATCGGAGTTTGGTTTCGTACACTCACCTAAGGGCTATTTCCGCCAAGGAGCCCCCTCACTGAGGACGGGCGGCGCAGATGTGCGATAGGAGGTCCAAAATTACTTTTTGTAGACCGCACTCTTTATTTCGAGCCTGTAAAGTGCCTTTTTCCTCCGCCTCCGACCCCGGGCATGTCAAATAGCCGGGGCTGCGGCTTTGGTTTCTACGAAATAACGATTGGCATATCACTTAGGTCCGAGTAAACATAATCTGCATCCAGCGTTCGCTTTTTTCTAAAAGAACTGAATTCGGCCCCTGTGGTTGCTTCACACATACACCTCGGCATAACTTGCTAGGGCCTCGGTATGGGAACAAATGAGTTGCCGACAAGTCCGAACAGATTTATAGCGTACTTCAGCGTCACGAGTTTGGCCTTATATGCATCAGCTCCGAATCATGTCGTGGGTCAATAGTTGGGTTGCCCGGCTCCTGTGCTTGCTACCTTATGTTCCGCTCAATCGGCTAAGGTAGTAAAGGGAGAACTACTGCGATTGTGCTTCCGGTTCACCTGGTCAAGCACCTCAGTAGAGAAAGCCGAAAACTGACTGTCATGATGCGGCGAGAGCTGGTCAACCACTCGATGACTTATTGGAATCTTTCGCGATTCCCTCTGTATTATACGCAGGACCTTTTTCTTCAGGCCATATATGTAACGCACCGTATTGGAATAAGCCGTGTACATACCAGGGGCTATATCGTCGTCCCCCCATAAAACTCCTATGGCTAAGTGAAAGTGTTAACGCCCTATAGTTCGATTGCCTAGTTCACCGCATTGACACGTCCTTAATGGACCAAGACGTTTGGTTAAGAGTGATTAAATGCTTTTCTGAACACCCCTGTACTTTATACGAGGGGGCTGAAGCCGACGACTAGAAAACTTTCAGATTAATGCAAAAACGGCCGCATAGGAGGAACAAAAGTTTTAGGCGAAACTACAAAAAATAGCCTTATTATAATATTGTCTTTTACAAATTTCCATACATTTCACTCGAATATCATGTTTTTTGAGCATTGACCCTCTATCAAGCGGGCACCCTCCAGGACATCCTTGAAATAATGCTCTTGTGCGTGATGGTCCTTGCCCTTGGGTGGACCCTTCGCTGCAACATCAGTGGCCTTCATCTTCGCCCAGGATGTCTTGACATGGGAAAAGGCCATCCGTGCACCTTCAATGCACGCTGACCGCTTAATGACGTTGATACGCGGCACCGCATCAGCAAGTCGCCGCACCAGACCAAAATAACTATCCGAAATTGGCTCGTTCCGCCACAGCCCGATCACTGCGTCCTTCATGACAGAACCAGATAGTCTATGTAGCTCGGCCCATTGGGTCATCTGTTCATTCAGCAACAGAGGGCGTTTTGACGCACCGAATTGTGACCAGAAAAGCTTCTCCCTTGCATACCCTTCTTGCGCGTGGTAAAACTGCGCCGCATCGGAAGCACTCTTCGGCAAGTCCAATAAGGCGTCTAGAGAACTCCATACCTGATTAAGCGGAGCATAATTCGGATCGCCGAACTTAGTTTGCAATAAAAAGGGCTTACCAGCCGCGATCTCCCCAGCTTGTTGGATCTCCTCCCGGGCCGCTCTAGATTCAGACCGCGCTCCTTTCGCCTCTCGTAAGGCCTTGTCAAGATTAGCCATTTCGGCTTTATTATCCTTCTCGAGGAATTCACAGCGGCTAGCGGCATCCTTTAACTCCCGCGCCATCTTGGATATTCTCTCCTCGCACTGGCGCCGAGCAGCCTGTTCGGCCTTTAACTCAGCAGATGCCTTCTTGGCAGCTGCTTTATCAATCCGAGCTTGCTCCTTGGCCCGGGCCAGCTCAGTGCGAAGGATCTCAACCGCGGCGGCACCATCTGCAGTCATGCATATCTCAGTATACAATATTTTGCGTCATGCTTACATTACAAAGCATGTGCTGGTAAGGACTGCCCCAAACACATACCTTGCGACTCGTCAAGACGCCTGTTGATAAGCGTAAGGTCATCTTCCGCCACGTCAAGCTTCCGCTCCAGATCGGCAACTTCTGTAGTCCGGGCGAACGCCAGGGAAGGGACAGCTTGCCTTTCAATTCATCATATTATTTCCTGGACATATCTTTTTGATCCTAGTCATAGGGGCTACTACCTATACACAGGTGTAGTTTGTGAATAAAACACAATCGAAACTTTTACAGTACAAACCTCGAAGCCTCTTAGCAGGCTCGCGCATGCTTCATTCAACCTGATTTTCGTGGACAGAACTTTTTCAACCACCGTACCCATCAAGGTACGATGCTCCTCTGAGACGAACGCCTGTTGAGGGAGTCCTGGATTAGGGGGTCCTCGGACAGCCGGACTATATACTTTGGCCGGACTATTGGACTATGAAGATGCAAGATTGAAGACTTCGTCCCGTGTCCGGGTGGGACTCTCCTTTGTGTGGAAGGCAAGCTTGGCAATTCGGATATGTAGATCTCCTCCCTTGTAACCGACTCTGTGTAACCCTAGCCCCCTCCGATGTATATATAAACCGGAGGGTTTAGTCCGTAGGACAACAACAATCATAATCATAGGCTAGCTTCTAGGGTTTAGACTCTACGATCTCGTGGTAGATCAACTCTTGTAATACTCATATCATTAAGATCAATCAAGCAGGAAGTAGGGTATTACCTCCATTGAGAGGGCCCAAACCTGGGTAAACATTGTGTCCCCCGCCTCCTGTTACCATTAGCCTTAGACGCACAGTTCGGGACCCCCTCCCGAGATCCGCCGGTTTTGACACCGACATTGGTGCTTTCATTGAGAGTTCCACTGTGCCGTCACGATAAGGCTTGATGGCTCGTCTTGTTGTCAAGGACAACATTACCTCTGGGGTAGCCCTGGCTGTAGGCCAAACTCTCCGACTAGGCGGCTTCGTCATGACCGCCCGTTCGGCCGTCGCGCCGACGATGACTTCTCAGGTCATCAAAAACAGCCTCCACGTCGGCTCGGGATTCACCGAGCTGATGGATCCAATGGAGCTCTCTTCCTTGAACGAGCTCTTAGATCGCATCGCCGCCCTGGGAGTCGCTACGAACTATGATCGGATCGGGCTTAAATCCGACCAAAGGGAGATTAACTATCCGCCGGTCACCCATCAGATAGCGGTGGTGGAGGAGCAATGTAGCGATTCTTCCTCTATTTTGAGGACAAACTATGTCCGGATTCACGAGCTCTCCGAGCCGGATACCCGTCTATGGGAGGACATGGCCCAAGCTTCGAACCTAGAATCAGACAGCGGGCCAGAACTATTGGGCAACATCCCGGAGCCCGAACTGCCAAGCTCGGAAACTCCTCTGCCCCAGGGTCTCAGATCGGGTCAGGGTTTGGACCTAAATCTACCCACCCACCCAGACATAAGTGATCTTTCCCACATTAGACAAGAGCCCCAAGAGACAGTACATCACTATTAGGCCAGATTCCTCCTTGTAATGAGCAAGGTCAAGGACTGTCGCGAGGAAGACACAATTTCATTCTTTTGCAAAAATTGCACGGACAAGGGAATCCTCAACGCCATAAGTCGCCGTGACATAACACACTTCGCTGACTTGGCGGCCATAGTACAGAAGTACTGTGCGATGGAAAGCGCCTGGAAAACCCAAACAAAATTCTGGGATCCTCCGGCTCTCACAAAACCCCCCGTCCGAACTAAAAGGGTGTACTCTCGTAAGTCACCCGATCCAATTAAAAAGAAACCAAAGCCCACTGCAGGGTGTGGAACTGTATTGGAGGGATGGCTCAATGGGCCATGCAAAATTCACAGTACACCGGATACCATGCCAACACACAGCCTTAGAGCATGTTGGATACTCCGGCAGGTGGCCAAGAGCGGCGAGGATCTCCTCATCAACAATACCACAGAGCACCATCCCGTGGAAAATAACAATACAATATTGACAGTCTTCGAGACTTTCACCACAAATAATAGGCGCAAGCGAGCACTATACTACTCTTAGTAATACAATGTTATTATTTTGTGCCATGTCATACAATTTTCGAATATTTTCTGATATGTAAATGAGAATCCAATTATTTCATAGGAGCAAGTAATTCTATTAAGCCCAATTGATTAAAAAATTACACAATAGAAAGATACGGCCATAACCTTCAATGCCAGTGACGAACCTCAATTCCGAACAGCCCGGGCACCAGCCGCTTTGGTCCTTAGTCCAATTGTGGACGGCTTCTGGCTTACTAATGTACTCATGGACGGTGGCCGCGGATTAAACCTCATCTACGAGGAGACTCTTAGCAAAATGGAAATAGATAAGAGCCGCATTGAGCAAAGCAGCACGACCTTCAGAGGAATCATCCCTAGTCAGGAGGCACGATGTGCGGGAAAAATCACACTAGATGTGGTATTCGGCATGCAGGAGAAATATAGGTCCGAAGAAATCACATTCCAGGTGGCCCCGTTCAGTAGCGGATACCACGCCCTTTTAGGGCGGGAGGCATTCACGATCTTCCAAGCTATACCCCATTACGGGTACATGAAGCTCAAGATGCCCGGGCCCAATGGAATCATCACTCTAGCTAGTGATCCGGACATAGCACTCAACGCCAAAAATAAAACTGCCGCACAGGCCCTCGAGGCGTTATCCGAAGCCCTCGCGGCTGAAGAACTAACTGCGCTGCGCTCCACGGTGGACAGGGACGACGTGATACGCGACAAAAGACCCAAGTCCACCTCTTTTAAACCAGCGGACGAAATAGTCAAATTCCAGGTCCATCCAACGGACCCTACAAAAATAGCATCCATAGGGGCACAGCTGAACCCCACAACAGATGCCGCACTGCGGGAGTTCTTGCGCGAGAATTGGGACATCTTCGCCTGGCATCCTTCCGACATGCCAGGAATCCCACGCAGGCTGGCCGATCATAGCCAAAACATTCTAAAGGGATACAAGCCGGTCAAGCAGACTCTTCAGCGTTTCTTAGAGCCTAAGAGACAAGCCATGGGAGAGGAGCTAGCCAAGTTACTCGAGGCCGGATTCATTAGAGAAATAAAACATCCGGACTGGCTAGCAAACCTCGTAATGGTACCAAAGAAGGACAAATCCTGGCGCCTATGTGCCGATTTCAAGGACTTTAACAAGGCTTGCCCCAAGGATCCCTTCCCCCTCCCCCGCATCGATCAAATTATCGACGCTACCGCAGGACATGACTCATTGTGTTTCCTCGATGCATACTCCGGATACCTTCAAATCAAGATGGTGGAGTCCTTCCAAGCCGCAACGGCATTCATCACTCCATACGGCCCCTTCTGTTTCAACACCATGCCTTTCGGGCTCAAAAACGCTGGTGCAACCTATCAACGCATGATTCAGACATGCCTGGAAACACAAATCGGCAAAATAGTGGAGGCATACATAGACGATGTGGTCATCAAAACCAGACACATCGAAACTTTAATAGACGACTTGAGGTTACGTTCGACAATCTCCGAACATATGACATCAAGCTCAATCCGGGAAAATGCGTTTTCGGCGTGCCCGCCAGAAAGCTTTTGCGCTTCATCGTTTCCAATAGAGGAATTGAAGCAAATCCGGCAAAAATCCGAGCTCTGTCACAGTTGGCTATCCCAACAGACCTCAAGCAAATCCAGAAATTAACTGGATGCGTGGCTGCCTTAAGCCGCTTTATCTCCCGATTGGGAGAAAAGGCACTACCTCTTTATCGCCTTCTTAGACGCACCGAACACTTCAAGTGGACGGATGCGGCCACGGCCGGATTGGAAGAAATAAAAGCCCTCTTGGCCAGGAACCAATCCTGGCCGCGCCGAATATCGACGAACCAATGATGTTATATATAGCGGCAACACACCAGGTTGTAAGCGCAGTGCTCGTCGTCGAACGAGAGACGGACGGACATAAGTTCCCGCTTCAAAAGCCGGTATACTACGTATCCACTTTCCTCAATCCATGCAAATCACGGTACCCACATTATCAAAAGATAGCATATGCGGTCTTTATGGCATCCCGGAAACTACGACACTACTTTCAAGAGTGTTCAATTACGGTGGCCTCTGAAGTACCACTCAACGACATAATAAATAACCACGATGCCACGGGCCGGATTGCTAAATGGGCTATTGAGCTCCTCCCGTTCGACATAACATACAAACCAAGGCGAGCCATTAAGTCGCAAGTACTGGCTGATTTCGTCGCCGAATGGACAGAAGCCAAACTCCCTAAAGAGTACGACGCGTACTCCAATTGGATCATGCACTTTGACGGCTCTAAGATGTTGGCTGGTCTGGGGGCGGGCGTCGTCCTGACATCCCCCACCGGAGATACAGTCCAATACGTACTCTAAATATTATACACAGACTCCAACAATGCAGCAGAATATGAGGCCCTGTTGCATGGTCTCCGGATGGCAGTCTCCATGGGCATTCAACGCCTAGAGGTACGCGGGGATTCGAACCTTGCAATATCTCAAATAAATGGAGACTTTGATGCCAACGACCCAAAAATGGTGGCTTACCGCAATGTCGTCCTTGTCGGCGTTTTGGGAACGGGGGTCCCCAGACTTTCCTGCCTGCGGCCCACAGCATGGGGAAGCCAGCAGGCCGTGCGGCCCATCTTCATCAACAAGGCATCTGAGACCCTCGCGAGGGGCCAAGCCTCACGAGGCGGACAACGCAAGACCTCCTCAGGAGTGGCCTAGTCAGGCAGGCTCACAAGGAGCGGAGATATCAAGGCGAGGCAAACCTCACGAGGCTCTCATGACGTGAGCCACGATGATCGGCACCAGGCGGGCGCTCGGTGGGCGCTAGCGCGCGCAGCGTCCTTGTTTCCTCTTTGGTGCTAAGGAGGACAGCGCAGGCGAGGAGTACCGAGGCATCAGGCAAAGGTTGCCATATCTGTGCAACGAGACCAAGACCACAAGGACGGCAAGACGGAGGTCATCGTGGAGCCCAAGACAGCGTCACCACCAGAGCGTTTTGCAGGCGAAGACCACTTTTGTCAGGATAGCTCGTACTAGCTGTCCCCCTTCAAATTTGCCCGCCGTTGTTGGCTCCCTTCCCGCTCAATATTTGGGAAGAGGACCAGGGCCTATATAAGTAGAGCTAGCCACCACAGTAGGGGGGATCGAGCAGTTCATCCAGCTCTCACCCGCTAAGTCACCAAGCACAAGAACACCTCAACCTCAGGAGGCTGTTCTTCCCTCTGTATTGTTCATCATCAGCCCAAGAGGCAATCCACCACCACCACACTGGAGTAGGGTATTACACCACAACGGTGGCCCGAACCAGTATAAATGTCGTGTCTTTCTATGTTGCGAGTTCGTCGAGTTCGTCCGCGAGATCTTTGCGAGCTAGGGCGCAGATCGGTAGGAGGGAAAGACTTCGCGCGCACCCCAGTGTTCGAACCTTGAGGGTTTGCCGGAACCCCACATCTGACATTTGGCGCGCCAGGTAGGGGTGCGCCGGAGCTTCTTCTCCGCCAATCGTCTTGCCGACGCTCCGCGGCCACGATGTCCGACGACCCAAGAGCTGACTCCGTCTGCTGGGCAGCCTGGCCAGCCCGGTCGGCGCCGCCCGCCCATGAAGACCTCAACCCCGTGCTCCAGGCGGCACGAGCGTCGTCCAATCCTGCGGGGCGCGGGCGACGCGGCCAGGCGTCGTCTACCCTCATTCTACGGTAAGTGCGAGCCGCTGCCAGAGCAGCAAGCCACGCCGCGGCGATGGCACCACACTCGCGACGGGAACAGGCAAACATGCGGGTAGCATTCACTGTGGCAAGGGGGCTACTGCGGTGCCGGCTGATGGAGAGCGGCCGGGATGCACTGCTGGAACGCGTTGCCGAGCTGCTGGACGCGACGGCCTCGGGAGCACCGCCTTGCTGTCATCAGCTCCCTCCTCAAGCTGCTATAGGGATTCACGACAGGCCACGCCACCACCACACGCCGTCAGGTGCGCCAGGGGGCTTCGTCAACACCAGCATGGTCGGCGGTGCCGGGGGCTCTGCCGCCCCCATACTGCCCGCAACAAGCATGAGCACAAGCGTCGCCTCCCGTGGCCCAAGTGGGATGCTGCGCTATCACCCTCAGGACGCTGCGCTGGGCCGGGCAACATGGAGTGTGGGGCACTACGGCGAGGTGTTCGGGGTAACAGCCCCGGAAGCCTACGTGCCCCGCATGACGGACCAGGAGTACATACCGAAGGACGACCCCGGCTCGTTCGTTGGAGAAGATTGGGAAGAAGGGGCGCTAGGAGTCGAAGCCTTCTAGGAGCCGCCGGGGAACCACCACGACCGCGTGTGCGACGACCACTATAGGTTACCCCTAATCCCTCAGGAGCAAGCTTACACTAACCATGAGCCGCAGGAGGAACAGATCACCGCAACGGCCGGCGGCCCTAGCTCGACGGCCTCCCTGCAGGCAGGAGGATCGCGTTGGGGGCTGCAGGAGAGGGATCGGGAGCCAGGCCCCTCCCCACGGCGCGCGAAGCCAGGGGACACCCGGAGGTAGGCCCTCTGCCGGGGAGGCTTCGACGACCCTTCCCTCGGCAGAGGACCTGTGGTCGCCGAGGGCACCGCTGGCGTCCCCTTTCCCTCTTTTGTGTCGTCCTGGTAACCGGTCGGCTCAAAGGAGGTCAACGGTGGCGCAAGGCGGGGCCCTCGTCTGGCGATATGAAGCAAGGCCGGTACCTGTGAAGAAGGCCCAGTGCCTGTGAAGCTCGCCACCCATGACACTCTCACGTAATAATGAGTTGGGGCTGTACACGCCCCGGAGTCTCAGGAGCGCCGGCCTCAGGCCCTGGGGCTCCCTCCCACGCCTAGCGGCAGCACTTAGCTCCACGCTGGTGAGAAGACTTGAAGACCGGAAGACTAGACTAGGTGCCGTACGCGGCCTTTTGCTTTGGATCTCTCTTTCTATAGCTTGGCTTTCTGGATCTGGATTTAAGTTGACGCCGAATTTTTATTGATGCGCATTGGGGGTGCCTTTTCTCGTTCGAGCAATTTCTTGCCTTCTGGATCTCGTTTTGTCTGGGACTCATGTCCGTCGCCTTCCCCTCACGAGCTCCTCGCGAGCTGGACCGCACGAAGTGCATGCTCGCCGAGCGCGCGCCAGCACTGCGGCTCGTGCTCACCTCTTGTGGGGCCCCTTCAGACGGGGCGATAAGTTCCGCAGGATTCTTAGAAACTCGTCGCTTCACGACCCAGCTCGAAGCTGGCGCTGACTAAGGTAAACCACGACGGAAAACTCGCCCCTGGATTCACGAGTTCACGAGGACACATACTCACATCGCATAGGAAAGTAAAAAATGCAATTCGCTTACATGAGGGGCTCCCCCTCTCAAAATGCTCTTACAAGTTTTCCAAGGGCCACGCCCGAGTTTTGTGTGCTGGATGAAATGACAGGAGAACATGGGATCAGCCAGAAATGTCACTCGCTACATCACCCACGGACGCGTCGCTCGCGTCGTCATCGTCCTCGTGGGCATCGTCGCCGCCGTCGGCGACGCCCCCATCGCCGTCGTCAATCACATCGCCTTCGTCTGCGACGACCACCACTGCGTCTTCCTCCGAAGTGAAGGCCCTAACCAACGCGTCCACATTGTCCTCAACCCAACGCGCCAGGTCGCCCTGGACGGCCGTGTGTACGGGGGCAATGGCGGCGTCGAAATCAAAGTTGGGGTCGGCATTCATAAGGTGGTTGAAGACACGGGAGAAATCACGCTCAAGCACGCCACGATCCCTTTCCTCCACAAGCTGGCGAGCTCTGGCAGATCGAGCCTCCAGGCGCGTCACCACCTCGGTGAAAAAGGTCATGTGGCTGGCATAGTCATTCGAGTGAGGGGTCGGTGCATCCTCGTTGCAAATATGGCCCAGGGCGGTATTGGCCCTGTTCCGGAGATCCTGAAGCATAGGGGCATGCTCGCACTCCAGCGTTCGTCGTTGGAGCACTTCCTCCGTGTTTTGCCGTGCGACAGCCTCAGTGTCATCAACACGCCTCCGAAGGAAAGCAGCTTGGCGCGGGCGGAGGCCAAGTCCGCCTGCGCCGTAACCAGGGCAGCGGCCGTGGCTTCCGCACGCCTCTCAGCCTCATCCAACCTGGGCCTAAGGGAAGCGGCCCTGCCCGCATCCTCCGTACCCGCGAGCTTCAGCTTCAGGTCGTACCTACCCTCCAGGTCTGCGCGAACCTCGTCCACCCGGTGATCGACCTCTTCCTCGAATCTGGCCTCGCGAGCCCGGACGGCATCTTCTGCTTGAGCAACTTGACGCTCCCTCGTCTCCAGTCGCTCGAGCTCGAGGCTGCGCTCCACGGCTTCCAGGGACAGCGCCTCCTCGCGCTTCCGGACCTCCTCTTCCTCCGCGGGCGTCCCCCTGAGCGATGCAAGAGCGGCCCTGCGTGCCTCCACCTGCTGCTCAAGAGATGCGCTCCAGGCCTGGAGCTCCCACGCGCGCTCCTCCACAGCCTCGCGACGGCGGTCAACCTCGCGAGCCTCTTCCAAGGCTCGTGAGCGGGCTTCATGGGCGATCTTGAGGGACCCCTCGGCCTTCGCATTCTCAAGGTCGCGCTGATAGCGACCGAGGTTGATGGCCACCCTCAGCTTGCGCCGCTCCTCCACCAGCCAGAGACCTTCAGCCTCAAGGCGCGAGTCGACACCCGCGAGCTCTTCACCAAGTCGACTCATCGCGCCCATCGCCTCCTGGAAGAGCTCGTGACGAACTACGCTCCGCCCGCGCTCGAGCTCGAAGCTCGGCCCACCTCATCCTTCACTTCGGGGGCTGCGGGCGGGCGCCAAGTGGCGCACCACCTCCCGGCGGGGGGCTGCGGGCTGGCACCGCACCTGACGCCAACCAGTCCTCGCGAGGAGCCCGAGCCAATCGGGGCACGTCGCTTGAAGAAGAGCCGAAGATCGAAGCCAACCAGCTATTATCCGTGAGCAAAGGAGGAGTCTTGGGCACGCCCGCCAAGCTCCACGCCAGACTGTGGGGGAGGGGTGGCCAAGCCGCGGGCTCAGCGCGCCGCGAAGGCGGAGACGCTCCCTCAACCGACCCCGCTCGAGGTGCAGCAGGCGGACCAGGAACGCTCAAGGCCGATGGGGGAGTTGATGAAGGAGGAGGCCGCTTCTCAGAAGACGCAACAGCTTCAACGGAAGGAGCCCTGAAGGACAGACGTCAGGATAAGAAGACCACACGCAAGAAGACATGGAAATAAGATACTTACGCGTCAATGGCGATGTACTTTCGTCGCTTCAACGGTCCGAAGATATTGCTGCCACTGGGGGATCCCTTCCTCTTACGGAGCTCCTCGAAGTCCACACAAAGACGACCGAAGTGCTGGACGTGACGGCCGGTGCGCGGCGGGGCCGAAGAAGAGCTGAGAGGGATGGCTTCAGGGGTGCCCGGTTGCGGCGAACAGCTGAGCGCCATCTCACCGCAACCTCCCGAGGCTCCTAGAGCCTTGGCCTCGGGATCCGCATGCCACGTCTCCTCAGCGACCGACGCCTCAGGAGGGGGGTCGCAGGCCCCCAAGGACGACGCCCTAGAATCACCACTCGACACGTGCTCCTCAGCACTCGAGCCACCGGCCCCCGTCGGAGCTCGGCCTCCCACACCGTCACCTGGGGCGAGCTCGGCACCGGCGGCGAGGAAGGGAACCACGACGACGGGGTTCTCGCGGGATCCCACCAGGCCGATTGGGCGCAGCCCCCACTCATCAAAGGAAGGCATGATCGCGGCAAATGCGGCTTTCTTCTCGCAGCGGTACAATAGGCAGCTATTCCTGGGCATCTCATCCGGCAGAGGGACGCCCGATAGGACCATGAGCACCATTTGCCGCGTCGCAAGAGGAAGCCCCTTCTCCTGAAACCTCATGTGGTCCTGGCTGCGGAGCAAGTTCCACATCGGGTGGGAGTGGCGCTGAAGTGGGGCGACTCGACGCTTGACAAACTCCTTCACCACCATGGGCGCAGTCATGCTGAGGTCCTTCAACCACCTCAGTCTGGCCCAGACGGGGGCAAGGTGAGGGCTCATGAGCTTCTGATGGCCCCAGCCGGAGTTTGGAACAGCGGGCCCCGCCGAAACTTGGAGCAGAGGGTTGAGCACGCCGGCGTCAACAAATACCCATCGAATATGAAACTCGCTCGTGGATGAAGGAAGCTCGAAGTCAATCCCCGCGCCCGTGGTCGCGGCCACGGCTTGGAAGCCCACGCACCCCGAGCTCTGCCGGGGACCGGTCAGATGCAACGAGAAGAAATGGCGGAGGAGGGCCACGGAAGGAGCGATGCCCACCATGGCCTTGCACAAGAAGGCGAAGACGGCAAGAAGGGTCACAGATTGAGGGTCGAGATGGAGCATGGGGATCTGATAATGCTCGAGCACCGCGTTGAAGAAGGCGGAGAAGGGAGGAATCAGGCCAGCCCAGAGGGCCTCTATGAAGATCGGGACCTCAGTGGCTGCCCGAGCCATGCGAGTGCGAGACGCGGGCAAGGCGACCGTCTCTCCCCACTCGTTGAAACTGGAGGCAAGCATGGGCGCACCTTGTCCCACTACAAAAAAATACACTTCCGTGATGATACGTGTTTGTCACAGTAGGTCGCATTTTTGTCATGCATGTACATCCATGACGATTTTATGACAGAATCAAGATAGTCATACCTGTGCTGTCGTAGAAGTGTTCCATGACATTACCAAAATTATCATCACGGAAGTGTCCACTTCCATGACGATAAATCGCGCGTCACAGAAGTGCTTTCGTCAAGGGTGACCGACACGTGGCATCCACCGTAACGGAACGCCTTTAAGCTATCGGGTCGGGTTTTGGATCCGATAACCCGTTAACAGCCCCGACCAATGGGAAATTTCCACGTGTAAAATTCTTATTGGCCGGACGAAACACATGTCAGCTCATCAGTGGGTCAGATAGGCGCCTATGATATGTCGACATGTGCCACGGCCCACCACTAGCCCATTTAGCTTACAAAGTCGTCCCGTTTGACTTGGTCAAAATTTAACGGGCTGGCCCATGAAAAGCCTGCTAACGGTCTCTTCGCAAATAGCCCATTTTACGGCCCGTTAACTCACGGCCCGTTAGGCCCTAAAGGAAATCGGCCCAACAACGTCATGTGGGCCGTCGAATATAACACCAGCCCATTTCACTTTCGGCCCATGTATGGCCCACGACGTCTTTCGGCCCATATGAGGCCTTCGTATCTTTCGGCACTTTACAGGCCCACGGTGACTCTAGCCCATAATGAACAGTAATTTTCTTTATAACCGTTAACGGCCCGTGATTTACATGGGCCGTTTCCAGCCCGTGTTAGCTTTCGGCCTATTGACGGCCCATATGTTCTTGGGCTCCTTTTCGGCCCTCGATTACTTCCGGCCCGTTACTGGCCTGTTCCCCTAATGGGCCAAATTCGGCCCATGGCAAGAGTCGGCCCGTTACTGGCATGTTCCCCTAATGGGCCAAATTCGGCCCATGGCAAGAGTCGGCCCGTTACTGGCCTATTACCCTAATGGGCCAAATTCGGCCCATTGCAAGAGTCAGCCCGTTGCTGGCCTGTTAACCCATTGCGCCGTTTCTAGCCCGTCCTATATTCTGGCCCATTAACGACCCGCTATGCCTGTGACAGAATTAAGCCTTTGCTTTCCTACGGCCTGTTAACGGCCTGTTACCGTGCTGGGCCGATACCAATTACGCCCGATTACGGCCCATGTGGACCCATTTATCCGACGGCCCAAGGCCCACTGATTACAGGCCCATTTATCGACGGCCCGTAGGAGACCCATGGATCCTACGGCCCGTATATGGTCCATGGTAGTTGCGGCCACTAGCAAACCAGGGAAAAAGAAGACTAGGAAATAAATAAGGCCGAAACTAACGCTAGGCTATTAAGGCGATTGCACAGATTACATCCACTCGGCATCAAAGATCGCCACCAGTGCAAATTTAGGGAACACCCTACACTACACAAAAATGGCTTGCTGTTTTCTTCAGCCGGTGGCTGCACGTTAAGAATAAATTTTGTATCGCACCAAAACAAATTACAACTATATAACAAAAGGAAGGTTGGCATAAAACTTAACAGTCTAGCAGATAAATGCACCACCAGAAGTTCAGAAGCTCAGTTCATTTGACTTGACTGTTATGTTTTCATGTTGTATTGTCCCATGGAGCACCATAACCCTCGCCTTCATTTCCCCTAGGCTCCTGAACAACATAGCAAATGTCTGATAGTCTGGTTTCAAAACCATGCATATCTTGACGACATTGAGCAATGTTTCTCCTTGTTTCACAAAGGGTCTCTGTTAGGGAATGGACTTGTGTCTGGAGCGCAGATACAACATTGCTTTGAGCTTGCATATCTTGATCATGAGGCAGTTTGGATGATATTGCCTTAACAACCAACCCAGTATTACGCAGGAACGTGCTTTTGGCGCTGTTAGTGGACAGGTACTGACCCACTGCAGCAAGAGCTGACATTGCGGTTATAGTTACCTCGCCACCTTCAGAAGGTGGCGGTTCCACCATATTTTCCATAGCTCGCTGAAAAGTTGAGGTTTTACATTAGTAGTACCAGAACAGAAGATATTAAGGAGGCAGCAAAACCAAACAAAATAGCTTTGGTCTATATACAGAACTCATTCTGGTGAACCCATGTAAAATATTAGTTGTATTTCATTGCAAAGTACATAATAAAACCAGGTTCCAAACATATGACCATGTACCATCGCTAATGTATTGTCTATTTCTTCACATTGTATTGAGGGCTAAGGATAAAGAGACGAAGTTTATAATACGGTAAGCATAGTATGACATCATTCATATCACAAAACAACTGAGAACAGACAAACAGGCAATTGTAACGTTGTGTGGGCAAGTCCAGCACGGAACTAGATTACGGGTCAAGATCAAAGGAACATCACTCCTCTCTTTTAAACCTTGTAAGGTGCAATGATACGCTAAGACAATTGTGTACAAAATTGAAAAGAGCAATAGACATTGGTTGCAAACCATGCAGTTCAAGGCACAAGTCAGAGTAAGTAGTAGTTAAAAGGCATGAGGATTAAGGACTTACAACAACGGCTTTGACTGGTGTAGTCATGCCCTTCTTGCTGGTGTGACAGTCCTTGAAGATTTCCACAGCATTTGGTTCGGGTACTTTTTGGTCCTTGCGGGCTTTCCTCTGCATTTCGAACAAGTCAATATAGATTTGATAATATAGTACAACGAAAAGAGTGAAACAGAAGCTAATTACAAGAGCCTCGCAGTGTGCAATATAGCTACGAGATCCTGTCGTCTGTTGGAATTTCACTTTCGTACGGTTGGCCTTGTTCTTTGAACAGTTCACCTACAAGAAGATAGATTTGTGTGGCACATGCGTAAATAGGACTTCAACATGTGATCTGATCACATATATATAATGTACCTGATACTTCGGATCAGACCAGTGTTTAACAAGGCCCCTCCAATCTTCATCTGATATATTTTCCACTAGACATGTTTGGGAAAGTTCACTGTCAGCCTTGCCTTCAAAGTGAGCTTTCCTCAAGTTATACTGATAATGTCGCAAAGTAGACTTGAAAACATGGGTGCAAGCTTGTCTGGTTGCATCATCTTGGCTATCCAACTTGAACCTCATCTGTTGAAAATTATGGGAGTGTCATTATCAGCAACCTAGAAAGTATGGGACAGAGCAAGACGATATTACTAGTTTCCATACATAACCATACTTACAGATAATTAGTGGAGGAAGGTGTTGAACTGGGTTTTGTCTTTGTCATTCCTGTACTGAATCCATGTTGGGAGGATACGTACATGACACCTAACGGCAACCGCTGCCTCTGATACTAACTGGGCTGACTCTGTAGCATCAAGTGGCCTTTTTAAACCTGCCTCAAAACGGATCTCCATTCTTCCTCCTCTAGATTTAGTTAACCTATCGAGCATGATCCCTGATGTTTGTTTCCTCTTGCGCCTAGGTGCTATTCCAACAACGAACATAGGAAGTGTTAGTGTACATCAAACTGTGAGACTACATATAAAGAAGCATGCAACTGTAACTTGACTCCAACAACTACCTTCTTGATGTTGAAGCTCACAAGGTTCATCTGATATTGCCAACTTGTCTTGTGTCAAGAGTTCTTGGGAAGTAGTGTCAGGTGGCAAGGGAGCTTGGGAACATGCTGCTAGCTCAGTTGACGCACGAGTAAGTCATGCAGCTGGTAGTACTGTGGTAGGTGTTGCAAGAACTAGGGCTGTCTCTGCTTGTTTGGTGGCAGCTATTTGTTTCTGTTTGGCTTTTTTTGCAACTCGTGTAGCATGGGATGCCGTGTTTGTAGAATTTTCCGCTGGACTTTGACCTTCTATTGCAACATCAGTACCAGCAGAATCTGCAGGATTCATCCGCTTCTCATTCCATGCCATTCTGTGTTTCTTCCTCTTTCTCTGTGCCATGTTAAGTCAAGCCGACAAGAAAGACGAATAACAATTTAGTTCTTCAGAACAAATTGATGCATGATGCAGACGAACTGAACTTTGATGTTAGACAACCACATGATAGGAGGACGTAATATGTATGAAAAACAGGACGGAAGAGATAACCAGAACTATGATGTGTAAACTAAGAAGACATTTCACCAAATTAGAAGCAATGCAATGGAAGGTAGACACCATATGAAAGATGCTACAAATATCGCTCTGCCAAGTTAACAGTGTCTCATCATAAATGGCGTTTAAACAAATGTGAAGCAGTACAAGAAATAAATCATATGCAAGATGCAAACAACATCACACTACCATGTTAGAGGTCTCTCGTCATTAGTGCCATTGCATATTCACAACATTGCATATTCACAGCTTATGATGTGTAAACTAAGGAGAAGGCATTTCAACAAATTAGAAGCAATGAAAGCTAGACACCATATGAAAGATGCAACGAATATCACTCTACCAAGTTAAAACTGTCTCGTCATAAGTGCCATTTCAACAAATTAGTAGTACAAGCTAGAAAAGAATGTGAGATGTAACCTATATCACACTCCGAAGTCAAACGTGTCTTATGATAAGTGATTGTTGCAGGTTACACAACAGTAGTAATTTGATGTAAGAACATGGTGTGATAGACAGATATTGTATGTTCTAGAAACAGGAACACGTGTCTTATTCAAGTATAATGTGTAAAGTAAGCAGATGGAATTCAACAAAATTAGAAGCAATACAAGCTAGACATCACACATAACATGCAACCACATATAACAGTGCCAAGTTAGAGGGAGCACCAGTGATGCTGCACTAGGGGAGACGTGCTCATCATAACACAGCTTTGTTGAGTGTCTATGCATGTGTTGTCTTGGAAATCATCTTGGGGTGTGGAGGAGTAGAAACTGTAGAGGCCCTCCGTTCGGAAGGAGCACCTTTATCCGCTGCCTTGCTAACTTCCTTCCGCTTTATTGATTTTGAATTGTCAAGTAAAACCGACAAGAAAAAGCAATAAAATTCTCTCTTCAGAACTCATTCATGCATGATACTGACAATCACTACTTTGATGTAAGGCAAACACATGATACCAGGATGGAATATGTACGAAAAAACAGGACGGCATGGCATGTTCACAACTGTTTGTGTAAACTAAGCAGAAACCATTCCAGCAAATAAGAAGCAATGCAAGCTAGACACCACATGAAAGATGCAACCAATATGACTCTGCCAAGTTAAAAGCGTCCCATCATAAATGGAATTTCAACAAATTAGAAGCAGCGCATGCTATAAATCATATGAAAGATGCAACTAATATCGCACTGCATATACTAAAGGTGTCTCGTCATGTTGATTGATGCGGGATACAAAAAAAAATAGTTTTATGTAAGGACATGCTTAATAGACAGATGTACTATGTACTAAATACAGGAAGGCATGTCACATTAACAGGTATAATGTATAAGCTAAGCAGACTAGCACATGCAATTTAACCAGATTGGAAGAATTACAATCTAGACACCATATGCAACATGCAACCACATATCACGCTGCCAAGTTAGAGCAAGCACCTGCGATGCTAGTGTAGGGGAAATGCTGTAATCAACTACAGAGCTACGTTCACTATCTTCATCTAGCATTTCTGTTTCTTGAGAATCATGTCGGGAGGACTGACGCTGCATTCTTTAAATGAGGAGTAGTCCCCTTGCCTGCCTGCCTCGTCATAAGTGACTGATGAGGGATACACAAGAACATTAGTTTGATGTAAGAACATGGTTAATACACAGATGTACTAGTATGTACCAAAAACAGAAAGGTATGTCATATTCAAAGGTATAATGTGTAAGCTAAGCAGATGCAATTTAACCAAATTGGAAGCAATACAAGCTAGACATCCGGCTGGAGTGGTGAGCATGATCATCTAGGACCTGAGAGCCTGGTGGGAGGCGGGCTGCTTCGCCACCATCGCAGCTTTTTAGTTGGCTTCCAGGTGATGCCTATCTTTGCTGGGCTTGTCACTGGCTCGGCCAGTGCCCTGACTAGCTATTTGTCTTCTGGTGCTCACGGGATGGTGGTTCATGTAAAAAATATCTTTCCTTATCTTAAACCGACTTCGGCCTTTCGAATACAAGCTAGACACCATATGGACATGCAACCACATATGACACCGCGAAGTTAAAGCAAGCACCTGGGATGGTGGTTCATTGCGAGCGAGGTCATCACCTACAGAGCTATGTTTACCGTCTCCATCAGCTGACAATGCACCCTTTATAGTGTTGTAACGTGTCTTGCCTACCCCATACCAAGCTGGAGCGACTTCTCTCTTTTCTTTGCTGCTTCTCTTTTGGCAGGAGAGTCTGAAATACCCTTGCATAAAAACACAATAGTGAGAGTATGGGTGAAGTGTGTGCAGAACTAGTGCACTATAAAAGTAGCAGATAGCAGGTGGCTTAAAAATAAATGACAGGAGACATATGATAGCTCTACAACATTGCATGGCAAACAAAATTTGATTCTACTCTGTATGATTTTGTAATATATGAGCACAGGAAATGCAGGTACTCCTCCAGCACACCACCACATGTGGTCATATCTAAGATAACAGTCGACTGAAAATAAATAGGTCAGTCGATTTTTTTTAATGAACCGTCCGATCTATAAGGAACGGGCAGATGGCCTTCGTCTACCTCCCACCAGTCATTGTTGATGATCTTTCACGAACCGCCAGCGACCACCGGCCCAGACCCGTGCCTCCGCCGCCCCGCCCTCCCATCGACCTCACACCACCGCTATGCTTGGCAGCGCCTCAAAGCCATCCCTTTAATCCCGGCCGACCTCCAGATCGGGCGCCAGTAGCTCTAGGCCACAGACGCCCCTAAGATAAACACCAAGGCGCTGCTTCCCCGGCATAATAGTCGTACTAGCACCTGTTACACCGGGGAATGCTTCCTTTAATTGGGAATCAACTGGCCAGAAATTGAAATTCAGGGGGGCAACGGACCTCTAGCTAAGGTGAAATAGTATATGAGGAGAAACCTTGTGCATCGCGAGTTACTAGGAACATCTAGTATCAAGAAGAAGCGGTCAATTAGTGTCTTCTATGGGATGAATACCGTGCAAGCAGAGACGTAAGATTTGCACGAATAAGGGAAGAGGAGTACCTTCTTCGGTTGCTGGTGTGGTCACCTCCAAATGTCGCGCCGATCTTCTTGTTTTTACCGGGGAAACCGATGTTCTGGAGGGTGCGGGCTTGGACGAACCCATGGCCAAATTGTGGCTGTATGTCGGCGGAGGGGAAGCAGATCCGAGGCGGCGAAGGATGGCGTAGCAGGAACAGCTCCGGTGCGGTGGAGGGGGGCGAAGTTGGAGCGGCAGCGGTGAGGCGCAGGACAGCGTAGTTGAACTGGCACGGGTACGGATGGCTCGGCCTCGGCTTCAACTACTAGCCATGGAGGGCGTTGCGGTTGAGGTTGCGGTGGACGACGATGTCGGGGTATCGGCTCCGGCGTGATGGAGGAGGGCGGCGGTTGATGGGTGGGATGGGGTGGTGGACGGAGGACGCCGGGGTTTCGCAGCTGGTGGAGAGGTGGTTTTGGCGCCCACGGAGTACGAATGGGGAATCGGACGGGTGGGGGGAACCATGTTTCGGTCAGGGACACGCTTGTTTTTGGCTTTTTTGAACAGAAGATGGGACGTGCTTGTTTGAAATTTGGGGAAAGTATAAACTTTGCCCCCCTCTTAAATTTCGGACCTACTGCGGGTCGGGGGTAGGATGGTAATGCCAGGTGTCCCAAATAGTGGGCGGGAGCGATTTCGGCCGTGCGCATGTGTGCTTAGGCGGCCATTGTGTATGAATGTTTTTCGGAGGCGATTGTGTGGCGTCTAGATGAAGCTACAAACCTACCCTGGTTTAGACCTTTGGATGTCGGGCCGGTAGGTTTCACAGGTCGGAGTTAT
The DNA here is from genome assembly GCF_018294505.1 of Triticum aestivum. Lineage (NCBI taxonomy): Eukaryota > Viridiplantae > Streptophyta > Magnoliopsida > Poales > Poaceae > Triticum > Triticum aestivum. The sequence goes on along the minus strand of NC_057811.1, from coordinate 332,620,623 downwards.
TATAAAAGTAATTTCCTTGTACTACCAAACATTGGTCTCACGCGGTTTCGGGCGAGTAGAGGCTCTTTTGGCGCTTCGTTCGAAATTTTGAAACACAAGCATTCACGTTTAGAGTACTCTTGAACTATGAGGATTGACCTAAATAGACAACGTTATATTTGACCTTGTATCTTTGAAAACCTCATTAAATTATCCACTTCCTTTTGAATTTTGACACTTGAAAATCCTATAACTACGATTATTTTGGAATGGAGGAGCTAAATTTGAATCTATTTTGTACACGGCTACATATGCTATTATGTACAAAATCAGAGCAAAGATTGTTACCCCCATAGTTTAGGTATGGTTTACAAATGCCATGGTATCAAATTCAAATAATTGAATGGACTTCATGTTGAATTCCATTTTTTAAACCACCTTAGGTTGAATTCAAATGTATACTAGTTCATAGGTAGCTATTTATAAATGTCCATCGTGTAACTTTCGTATGTATAATGTGCTTTACACACACAACATGAACTATACTCACGTTTATATTCGATTGCTGAAGAGATGCATTCTCTGGAGTTCAAAATACTAACTATGTGGATTAATTGTGTCAAATAATAACATAGACATGCTCAAATTCGATAGAATCTAGATGTCTGATGGATCAATGATCGCTCCTTACGTGAATTGCAAATATTGTGATCCCATCCTAATATTTGGATACAACTTATATCTTTAATCAATGTGTAGAGCAGTCTTTTACGTGTAGTTTCACTATCCATCGGTGGTCTCTCACACATGCTCACACACTCTCTCCCGAGGTGTCTTTCTTGCACACATTCTCTAGATATAACCCTCTCTCCCTCTCGTAACCATTTACAACCATTTTCATTAACCTTTATAAAAAGCACTCTTCCTCTCGCAAACATACACACGCACAATCCTCATCGACCCTTTCTATATACATGGACCTGCCTACGTGTCTCATGTACGCACATTATCTTTACGCCTGTCTCTCACGCATATCTCACACCTCTCTTCCTAATCGACGAGTATGATTCTAGCAGAGCATTCTGTAGGATGCCCCTTAAAGTTAGGTTGGATGAATAGTAATATCAGAGATAAAGGGGTTACCTTAGTCCGAGAACCTAGGGTTACAAATCCTAGCCGGCTTTGTCAGTGGACACAGAGTCCTTCACAATTTTGCTATCTTTTTCTTGTACGACTAGTCATCCATGGGTCTTCCTAAATGTGTCATGGGCCGACCAATGTGGCGCAGGATGGAACCGATCAAAGGGCCTCACCTCAACCCACCGGACCTCACGCGGTGACACACCCTCTGCCCCCACGTCTCATTATCTTCTCACACCCACACATACCAACACAAACACCACACACATAGAAAAATTCTCCTGGTGCCTCTATTCCCTCCCCCTTGCATATACACACTCAAGGGAATGGAATCTCTTGTCGTGACGTCATATTCGCCTCTCTCTCTCTCTAGACCACCCTCATTTCTCGTGCTATCTCTCCCACCCCCACCCCCACCCCCCCGTCGGCCCCTCTATCCATGGCTCTCTCGAATACGTAATACACACACATACCTCTCTAGGCCCCGCCAAATGCATCAACTACACATTCACACATGTTACATCACGTACCCCATTGATCTAAAAAGCCCTCTCTTCACGTTTATTTCGCATACAACATTCCTTTTGAATAAAGTGTGGCCAAAAAATTATTTTAGAGTTTCTACATATATACAACATTACAAAGTTATATGGAGGAGTACGAACGCTAATTTGCATTGCATTGTGCCCACAATGATATTTATTCCGCACTGTGAATTTGTATATTTTATACTATATACAAAGTTAGTCATAATAAAGAGAAACAAAGAGCATCTCTCTCCATCGCATACCCCCCCCCTGTACGCCCCTTTCACGTATGCACACAAAACTATCTCCATGTCCTCTAAAAGTAAGCCCCCACAAAATTCACGCGTGTTTCATCTTTCTCTCGCGATATATGCAATGATGATCATTGTATTTGAAGTGAAAGCGCGATACATACATTGGACTTCATAATCCACTCATTACGGTCACCGTTTACGTTTAGTGGTTATTATATAGTCACGGGCTCACCGTACAACTTTGTATTTGCTCATGACATGACTAGTTGACCAATTGAATGTTCCATGTGGCACCTGATCTAGTGTTGCATCACATTATCTCACTAACATCGTGCCCACCTGTCGACTTGTATCTACTCTACATCTACACTATTATAAAATACATAAAATACACTCTTATAAAAAACAGAGTTGGTGATGATGGTGTGCCTGCCATCCTGCAATATAGGTCGTCCGATTTATATCTGACGGATAGGAAAGAAACTATGGCAGTTTTGCAAAAAGGTACCCACGCACCTCTCCACATTTGCAAATAAGGCCTTCCCTCATTCATCCTTTTCTCTCACAAGATAAACAAGTCATACAAATGCATCTTGATGTTACGTGCAACGCACGGGCATCTTGCTAGTAAGAATGAAAACAAACGACAAAAGAATATTTTGACGGTGGTGCGAAGTCATGACCGCGGGCACAGCAGACAAGGTGGCCTTGTATTGGTATGCTGAGCCATATGTTTTAACACACAGGAGCTGGTGTGGTGATTATACACACACGCACGCATGCACACAAACTCCATCCACGCAACACTCACACAAACACATGCACCCATGCACACATGCAACACTCACACGTACACACACAGCCACGCACACACGCAACACTCACACGCACACACGCACGCATGCATGCACACACCAGTACACCACACGACCAACACACACTCTCACGCTCAAGTGCTCAACCTACACGTGCATGCGCACACATCAGGCCCTGACAGACACATACACAACTAAGTGATTCCCGCGCACGGGTTGGAGCCTTGTCACGCCTGCGTAAATTTGTGTTTATCTGACCTTTTCCCTATGCGAACTGACAGGTGGGACCCACAAGGAACATGGTCAATTTAACTAGTCAACATGGCGCCATGCAGACTATTTGGCCGGTCAACAGAATGCAATCCGATGCTGAACTGTGAGCAAGTGACCGGATAATCACCGCAAAATGCATATAGTGACCGTAATCAGCTTATTCTGAAGTTCGGTGACCGTACTACGCTTTTCTCTCTGTAGGCCCTCCAAAACTACATCTCTACACGTTCTCGCATGTTACATCTAACAACTATGCAATACAGCACTACTACTACACTCTAACACAATAAATCATATGTGTTTTAGTTTTACTAGATATCATATTGTTACTTATAATTATTCAGTTCACATACATTAAAATTGCCTTTGAAATGTATGGCCAGTATCATCTACCGCGCGGGAAAAATCCCGCCCTTTCCTGTTTAATCGAGTTTGTATCGATGGATCGTGCGAAATAGCAAAACTATAGTACTATACAGTACAAGTGATAGTTCACTGGGCCGACGTGTCATCTACTCCTCCGTCGTAAGAGTGGAGCGCTCGCTTTCATAAATCTTCTAGTCCCTTTCACCGACATGTGGGACATCAAGCTACAGGGTCCACGTGCCATATCGGAATACAGTGCAGAGCAGCCGGGGTGAAGCACCCCAGTCATGGCGCCGGCGTAGTAATGAGCAATGAGGCGTCAAATCACAAAGTTGCACCTTTCCCGCAGTTAAGTTGGAGGGATGAAGTAATAATGCTAAAAAAAGAAGTTGGAGGGACGAAGCAACCATCATTTCACTCGTTGCTGAATCCGCTTCTCCCTCATCTTCTTCAACTTAACCACGTGTTGCTTCTGCCGTTGTTCTGCCTCATGTGGGACACGGATCAGCTTGGTCGCTTCTCCCTCATCTTCTTCAACTTAACCACGTGTTGCTTCTGCCATTGTTCTGCCTCATGTGGGACGCGGATCAGCTTGGTAAAGCACTGACATGTGGGACCGCATGTTAGCAAACCGCCAGGACAACATCCTCCGAAAATAAGAAACCTCCCCCGCCATCCGCGCGGCAAAATCACCTCCTTTTTACTAATCTTTGATTCTATAATTTTTTATATCAATATAATTGAGATTTGTATAGATAGCACACAGGAGCAAAACCAAGTGGTACGGTTAAGGGCATCCACAATGTGTAGCCAAATGTGAAAATAGCTTTTGGCATCGTGGGAACCATTGTGGACGGCGTTTCCAAAGCCAAAAAGATGGAACCGAAGCTCCCTGATTGATTGATTGAAGGAATAGAAAAATGCAATGTCTCTTCTCTTTCTCCCATGCTTGGACGCATGTAGGAGTAGTACAGTATAGAGCACAGAGTCTACTCCCCTGTCCCTTCTATCACAAATCACAAAGCAGTGAGGCGTCAAATCACAAAGCACGGACGAAGCAACTATCATTCCACTCTTCGCTGACTCCGCTTCTCCATCGTCTTCTTCGAGAAACCATCTCAGCGCACTAGTACTCCTAGTAGTAGTACTAGTAAAGGACTTCCTGGATGCAAATAAGGCGGTTGTATCGGCTTGCAGGCGGCACTTGCGAACGACTTACCATGGTCTCCCACAATGGTGTTCTCCGTCGAACGCACTTTGCCAAACCACAAAAAAAATCGTCGACGTCACTGCAATGGGCAAGGAATCCAAATATAGTTACTACCTCCATTTTTTTGTACACAAGGCCAGTATATCAAAATTACAATTTGCAAAGGGCCACTAACACTAATCAAGGCAAAATTGATGGGGTTAGCAACCAAGGACATTAATATCCCCTACATGCATGCGGAAGTGAGAAGATTCGTTTGCATGGCGCTGCATTAATCAAGTGATCACTGTTCAAGATATCTTCCGATATTCCGATAAATCGGCTGATTTATCGCTTACCGTTGTCTGACTGATAAGATAAATCGGCTGATAAATCAGCCGATATGACGATAAATCGGCCGATATGCCGATAAACTGGCCGATTTACCCCCTATCATGGGTCGACCGATAAGTTCCCGATAAGCGATATCCCCAACATTGCAAGTGATGAGAAGTGAGATGGTTAGCTCTTTGGTCTTTCGAGAAAAAAATACGCATTAATTGACACGTGAAACGAGGATTTGTATCAAAGGAAAACCCCGCCTTTCTTTTTTAACACTAGTACTCCTAGTACGTACGTACTTATCCTATTTGGGTCTAGGCCTTGCATTGCCAAACTTTGCCACACATTTTTGCCAAGCTTGCCTAAAGTTTTCAAATTGAGAAGGAGGTACACTTGCGCACGGCTGTCGCGGTCGCACCGCACCCTCACACGGTCGCTCCTGCACGTCGCGGTTGCAGCGCACCCTCAAACTTCGCTCCTGCATGCCGCAAACCCAACCAAGGGAACGCACCCTCACTGACACGTGTTGTCGCATGTGAACAAACCAAACTCAGCCATCCTATCGCTGACACATAATTTTCGTTCATAGAGTATGTTTATCCAACCGGAGTATCCGTACGGCCCGTGCGGTCGTCTGTTGGGGAAGAAGAAGAGGTGAGGAAGAAGGAAAGAAGGGTTAGGAGACGTAGGATATTCATCCAACCGCCTGAAATGGTAAACTCAGGCGACTTGCATAACAGATAGTATGTTTTTACATAGCAAAAGATTCATAATAATAAAAACAACAACATAAAGAAAAACTATCACTGCTCGCGGAAAGAGACGGCCTCGTCGTCTTTGGCTGTCGGCGTGAACCAGCCATCGCTGCCGACGTGTGTCTCCGCATCGTGGTTGTCCTCGGCCTCGAGCTACTCGTTCAAGCGGAGCGTGCGGGCGCTCTGCATGGACGAGAGCACAGCCCGGTTCAAGTCAAGAACGTCCGGTTCCGCCTATAGGAGGGCCTCGATGGCAGCGGCATCCGCGCGCTCCGCGTCAAGTCGAGCCTTCGCCGCTCGGTTCAAGTCCAGGACTTCCAGTTCCGCCTGCAGGAGGGCGTCGATGAGAGCGGCGTCCGTGCGCTCCGCGTTGAGTCGAGCCTCCGCCGCCCGGTTCAAGTCCAGGACTTCCGGTTCCGCCTGCAGGAGGGCGTCGATGAGAGAGGCATCCGCGCGCTCCGCGTTGAGTCGAGCCTCTGCCGCCCGGTTCAAGTCCAGGACTTCCGGTTCCACCCCCAGGAGGGCGTCGATGAGAGCAGCATCTGCGCCCTCTATGTCGAGTCGAGCCTCTGCCGCCCGGTTCATATCCAGGATGTTCGGTTCCGCCTGCAGGAGGGCCTCGATGGCAGCGGCATCCGCGCGCTCCGCCTCAAGTTGAGCCTCCGCCGCCCGGTTCACATCCACGACATCCGGTTCCGCCTGCAGGAGAGACTCGATGGCAGCGGCATGCGCGCGCTCCGCGTCGAGTTGAGCCTCTGCCTCCCGGTCCTCCTTTAGTATCGCCATGTTGAACCGCTGGTCCGCCTACACCATGAGGGACTCAGACACCGGCACAAAGTCGACGTCCATCGTCTCATACCCATTGGAGGCCTTCTGCGCCGCGACCTCCGCAGTGAACATGGGATCGGCTTCCTCCTCCTCATAGCTTGGCTCCAGAGAACTCGGGGATTGGCCCGCCAGAAAACGAGCTTGGGAACGGAGGTCTGTGGCGCCGACTGCCGCCGCGATTTCTGTGCGGCGCTCCGGCGTCAGCATCTTGTAGTAAGTGATCTTGCAACGCACCATGGCTTTCCAACGAACTAGGGGCCACTTGATGCGGGCTAGGGGATCGAAAGGTGGGGGAATGAGCTGGAGATTTGGTATGGTTTTAGGGCAGTGGCTGGCGTAGGCCGAGCAGCGAAGGTTCTGGTGTGAATAGTGGTTCCGGTGACGACCGGTCAATCGGTTTTGACTGTACATCGCTCTTGTCGCGTTCACGTTGCAGCCCGGCACGCTGGACCCTCCACGTCGCTCACCGAATGGAACACGCTTCCTCTTGCGTTTTCGCTCGCTTGTGGGACCGCATTTGAGAGCAAACCGACGTCCCTCCCCCTCCCCCGGCCGCGTCATGTATTATACCACTACTCCCTCCATTTTATGTGGAGTAAATAAAAACAGAGGGAGTATACGACGGATGAGGATCCCCTGACGTGGCTGAACCCATTGAGTAACTGACATGCGGGGCCTAGCAAGCACCGCCAGTAAGTGACCGAAAGGGAGGGTAAGGCAGGGATACCTACGTCAGAGGATCCACTTCCACTATACTACTTTGACCAAATGTTAGAGTAATAATATATGACATGCAACTTACACAAATGTTAGAGTAATAATATATGACATGCAACTTACACAAAGCATACAGGGTCTAATGCATTTTTCGAGGCTAACTTTGACCAAATGTTAGAGTAATAATATATGGCATGCAACTTACACAAAGCATATGGTCAATTTCGTATGTGAAAGGAGTTTCCAATGATATAATTTTCACATTATACATCTTATGTACTCCCTCCGTCTAGGTGTGTAAGTCATCTTACGAAAACCAAATAATCCCAAAACACGTAGGCGCGGTGCATTAACTTCTACCTCGTTTCTTGTTTCTTGACATATGAACCAATAAGAGATGAGGGTGTGCATGCTTTTAATGACCTGGGACTATCAAACATGCCATGCAGTGGTTAGTTCATTGCATGCAATACTATTAATTAGCAAATAAACATTAATGTCTCTCGTTTTCCCCTCCTCCTTGGTCACGGTGCACAGCCTAAGATGACTTACTCACCTATGTGAAAGGAGTACTATTAATCTTGTCAATAGTCAAATTGGAAACCATCTCGAGTACAAATCTAGGAGTACGTACGAATCTAACAATATTGATTGGGCGTTGTTGAATGTTGATACCTTTTTTATCATAGTAGAGATACTTTGACTACACATAAAACTTATATGTAAGGTACTACCTCCGTCCTGATTTTTTGGTCCCCATAGTATTTTGTGCCTAACTTTGACCATAAATTTAACTAAGTAAATAATAATGGTGTTACATGAATTAACATTTTTTAGTTAAATCTAAGGTTAAAGTTTTGCACAAAATACTAAAGGGGCTAATAAACCAGGATGGAGGTAGTAGAAAGGATAGGAGGGAGTATATTGTACGTTCAAAAACGAAACGAACATTGAATACCCTTTATATATGATTTGCGGATGCTATGATCATCAGTTCAAAATTTTGAATCCGCCTTAGGTATCACGTGCCCCCACTCGTTCCCTCTCGATTTCATCTCGGGGTCCGGAGATCTATTGAAAGAGGACTAGGGTGGGTACATGCGAATGATACTCGGTGGAATGTTCAAATGAGGCATGCGGGAGGATGGACTCGACTGGAGGGCGACATGATCGATGGAGAAGAGGGTTGGAGAGGAATGAGAAATAAGCAAACGCCACATGATTACACTTAAACGGCTCAAATAAACAATAAGTTGTCTCACTTGGCCTACATAGTGAAAGGCCTAATGCGCAATGCGGAGCACTGACGCTCGAATATGGCCGGGAAAACAGGGAAACCGACATGTGGGGCACACCTGTCGGGATGACGTACCGCAGACTAGTACAATGGAGGAGCTGGCCCACGACCTCCTCGCCACCGACAACCGTTCATGTGGGTCTGTGGGGCCAACAACGGGGCGCAGCTCCAGCACCGCCTTCTGACACGGCGACCGCGGTGAGCGACACGCTCATATCATTGATAGACACGGTCGGTTTCGGTGTGCCGGGGGTGGCATTTGTGCTATGGCACGACCAACGGTATGTTTGGTTTGTGCCCAAGGTTCCCCCTTCAAAGCATTGGGTAGCCAAAATTTTGGTTGAGGTATTGGTTGCCCATGATTTGGCTGACATTGGCAAGAAAAATGAACTAGAGTTGGCTAGAGTTCATTGGCATGCCAAAGAAATGGTAACCATCCAAACAAACACCAATCTTTGGGTCATGACCAAAATTTTGGTAAGGTGCACTTTGGCCACAATCCAAACAAACCCCAACACCCAGCTCGTCGAGGATGCACGGGGTGCCACGACGCGTCCACGGAGTGGTGTAGCGCGGTCAACTGCATCCTCTGGACCTGAGACCATGTCGGGTCGTCTTGCTTTTTCAATGACATGCGGGGATCGCATTTGAGCAAAGGGCATCTCCAACGTTGCCACGACCGCAGCTGACTACCCTGGCACACCAAAGCCCTCGTCCCTCGTGTCGCCGCGCGGTGCGTTCCCAACCGGTGCCAACTGCCCGCATTCATGTCGTCCGTTTGTATGTCATCGTTAAGAGGCTCGGTGCCCGAGGAACCAACTCCGGCGACTTAATGACGCAGCCGGACGCTTGGCCTCACCGCAATGCACTACTTAAAGCGGAAACGCCCAGCAAACCTCCACACCATAGCGCATCGTCCTCCTACCTGACACAACATCCGCCATGACCGCAAGTGCGAACGCTCTGCGGGAGAGCTTGTCTTCGGGGATGAAGCTCGAGGTCGCCGCCCTCGCTCAAGTCGCCTCTCGCGACGCAATAGCGGCGTAGCCAGGCGCGGACGTGACCGCACAAGCGGTGGCCACGCTGGCGGCCGACGACGGGAGCACCGTCAGCCACGCGTCCTACTTGCCGCCGTCCAACGTCCGGCACCGCCGAGGTCGGGGACTCCTCCGAGGATGAGTAGGGCATGGGAGGCGGCAGGGCATGGTGTGCCAACTGGCTGGTCCGTATCCCGTGTTCTACTCTTCCTCGCCGGAGACCGCACCTTCACTTCACGGGACTTGAACCCCGCCCCCGTACATAGAGATCGCAGATGGAGGGCGTCGGTCGCCGCCGTAGAATAGGTTTAGGGTCGGGTTTCTTTTATTTTTCTGTCTTATAAAAGTTCGAAATGTAATGAAAATCTACCGTGTTTGCATTAATCTCGGCCGGTGTATATGAACTTTCACAATAATATACATATTGTAGGAGTACTAGTGCACGGAAGATCAAGATCTTGTGGGAGAAAAGGATGAACGATGGAAAGCGTTATCTGCAAATGTGGAGAGGAGTGCGGGTAAATTGTCATAGTTTCCTTCCTATCCATTAGATATAGATCGGACGGGCAATATTGCAGGATGACAGGCACACCATCATCACCAACTCTGATTTTTATTGAACTGAGACAAATCTAAAAAAACCAACTATGCCAACCTCCCGGCATATCGCGCGGGAAAAGACCCGGTCACGTCGTTTTAGTCGGGATTACCGGATTACTAGTAGTAGTATTGATGGATCGCGCGAAGCAACATTTTTTTTAGGGGGCGAAGCACCTAGTTTAAAAGGAAAAAAGGCGGTACACTCACAGCACTCCTGTCGCGGTCGCATTGCACCCCACACACGTTCGGTCCTGCACACGGCTCACGCAAACGGAACGCACTTCGGCTTGCCTCTTCACTAACACGTGGGACTGCACTTGGAGAAACCGACCATGCGCCAAACTCCCCCCGCCCACCGCGCAAAAATCCCCCCCCCCACAAAAATTCCCCCCAAATTCGATTTAACCGCCCTTCGCCCAAATATTCCCCAAACCCCCCTCCCCCCCCCCCCCGTCCCCCCTCCACTCCATTCGCTCTGCCAAAGCTGCCCTCCTTGCCGCGCCGATACGTCGGCGCCGCGGTTCGTCGAGGGGATGCACGGCGATCCTCTCACTCCCACAGTACGCTCTCGTAGACTGCCGTCCTCTAGCCACACCGCCACCTCTGGCTACCTTCTTGTAGAGGCGCACGGCGGTCAACGCCGCCACCGCTGGCGATGTTCGTGTGGAGACGCACGGCGGTCAGCTTCTCCCACGGTACGCACATTCTAGACTGAGGCCCCGTTCATGTCGGTGTAGCGCTGAATGTTAGCTGATAGACGCTGTTAATCTCATTGTTTGCCGAAGTAGTTTACTGTCAATATGCTCTTCTTAAGAAGCTTCCTTGCCCTGTTCTGCACTCAATCTGCTTAGCTGAGATGGCATGCCAAGGCCGATTAGTTGCTAAAATATCCTGTCATATATTTATTGTGACGTAGATTGCCATGGTCTAGTAGCCAATCTGTTAGGTAAAATAGCTCTACACTGTTTTGTACTCGATCTTTGTTGTTGCGATGGCCTTCAATAGTTCGATGGTTGTGTGCTCGGGCTCATTGACTGCTGAAACAGCCAGCCATAATTTAGCACTCAAATCTGTTTGCTGAATTAGCTTTACATATATTTCGTTACTTAGATCTGCTCGTCCAAATATCTTGCCATAGCTTTAGACATCGACCTAGGTATTTTTTTCTGGACTTCATAAAAAAGCATATATATTTTTCCTGTAATATCTAGTAGAAGAACTAATTTGTATGTCTAACAGATGGACAGGACTTGGATAACTTCTGCTCGAAGATTCTCCGCTGCATATGTCGAGGGGGTTAAAAACTTCATGAACTTTATCAGAGCTGAGTACGGTGGTCCGAAATCAGATGTGCTCTACCAGTGTAGCAGTTGTATGAATTCAGTTACAAGACCCCAGTCAACTGTGCAAAATCATCTACACTTGTATGGGATGTCGGTCACATATACTAGGTGGGTTCATCATGGTGAAGCTGTGAACGTCAATGTTATTGACTACGTGGAAGCAGCAGATCACCATCTTGATTTGCCTGATGCTCAGGTAGAAGAGGAGGAGGAGGTGGTGGTGGCGGAGCCAGTGAGTTTGACCAACATTGAAACAATGCTACGAAATGCTCGCGCATTCCATGAACTTTCACCTGCAGAAGAAAAACGGTGGGCCTGCATGTTGGAACAATGCAACGTTGTTGTCACCCCAGGAAATAAGTTGTCAGTATTCTCAGCTATGGTCACCTTTCTTTAGGTGAAGACATCTGAGCGGATGACCAACAAATCATTCGATGCAATGTTGGCTGCTTTCCGCAAATCTTTCCCAGATGCGTCTGAGCTGCCGCACACCTACAGTAAAATGAAGAATTTCCTTCGTGCAGTTGGAATTGGATATGATATGATCCATGTTTGTAAGAATAATTGTGTTCTGTTCCGGAAGGATTATGCCAACTTAAGTGAATGCCAGAAGTGCAAATCATCAAGATGGAAAGATGGCGATGCTGTGAAGAGGATTCCTCATAATGTTCTGAGATATTTTCCAATTACACCAAGATTGCAGAGGTTGTTTCATGATGCTGAAACAAGAGAGGATGTACCTTGGCATTCTAGGAACCAGGAGTACAGAGATCAGAATGTAATGAGCCATCCATCTCATGGTAGTGAGTGGAAAAGCTTCAATGATAAACACAAAGAGTTTGCTGCTGACCCGAGAAACATTAGACTTGGCTTAGCTTCAGATGGATTTAACCCATTTGGCCACCAGAGCGCCACATATAGCATGTGGCCAGTGCTTGTTATCCCTTACAACATGCCTCCAAATGTCTGCACCAAAGAATCAAACTACATGATGGCCTTGCTCATCCCAGGTCCAAAAAGTCCTGGAAAGGATTTTGATTTGTTCATGGAGCCTCTTGTGGAGGAACTTCAACAGCTATGGAAGGGTGTTCTCACTCGAGACCTATATAGCAGCCCACCAGCTGATTTCTTTCTGCGTGCTGTTATAATTTGGTGCATCCATGATTATCCGGCTTTGGGCACTATGTCAGGGCGAACGACACATGGTTACAATGCATGTGTTCGCTGTGACAGGAATCTGCTGTCATACGCAATACTTAGCAAGATCTGTTACATTGGACACCTCCATTTCCTTGCCAAGGACAAGCCGCATCCTAGAAAATACCGAAGACATGTGTTCAATGCAAAGCATGAAAACCGTGATGCGCCAAAGAGGCTCACCGCCGATGAGTTGCAAGTGGAATTAGAGAAGGTCAGGCATATTACACCAGGAAACCATCCTGGTAATGGTAGCGGCAAAGGAAGTGTGGCATGGTAGAAGAGAGATTATTTTTTACCCGCAGGTCCACTTTGTGGGACTTGGAGTATTGGAAAGATTTGGATCTGCGGTATAATCTTGATGTGATGCACATCGAGAAAAATATATGTGACAGCATTATCGGCACACTTCTTAATATTGAAGGCAAGCTGAAAGATACCTTAAAATCTAGGATTGATTTGACACACCTGGGTATCAGAAAGGATTTGCAGGTGCAAGATGAAGGTAAACCACGGGATATGGCACCAGTTGTGTACGTCTTGGACAAGGTAAAAAGAAAAGAATTCTGTGAGGTCCTGTCACGTGTGAGATTCCCACATGGATTTGCTTCCAACCCTGAAAGGAGAGTCAGTGCAGATGGAAACAAGGTAAAAGGGTTGAAAACTCATGACTGCCACGTCCTACTTCAAAGGGTTTTACCTATTATCCTTAGAGGATTGGGCCGCCCTGACTTATACAGAGCAGTTGCAGAGTTGGGACAATTCTTCAGGGAACTCTACAGTAGGAATACCAGGATAGATGCTTTGGAGCGTCTTAGAGACAAGATACCAACTATCCTATGCGACCTTGAGAAGATATATCCTCCGGCCTTCTTTGATGTGATGGTGCATTTGGTTGTTCATCTACCTGATGAGGCACTACTTAGAGGTCCAGTACAGTATGGCTGGATGTACCCTATTGAAAGGCGGCTAGGCACTTTCAAGGGCTATGTTAGCAACAGAGCTAGACCCGAGGGTTCCATTGCATAGGCCTACATTGCTACAGAAGCATTGACATTCTGCTCAAAATACATTGAAACAGCTTATCAGCTTAGCAAAGAGGTGGGTGAAGACAATCCCGGGCTCAATGTTTTCGATTATTCTGTTCGAGTTACAGGGAAGAGTCGACAAGAGGACAAACCTAAAGATCCTGAGATACTACCTTATATCAAGTAAGTGCAGTACTGCAGCTTATACATCATAATCTACTAAACTTGCAGCACATGCTTATATATTTAGATGTTTGACGCGATCACTATGTTGTGCAGCATCTACAAAGAGGAGTTACTGCCGCAAAATCCAAGAAACATTGACAAACTGGTTATGGCAAGATTTGCGAAATGGTTCAAGAACCATGTAAGCTTTTGAAGTGCACTGTCAGTTTTTTTAATATATTGAGTACATAAGATGACCAGCTTGTCTATTTTCTAACCATAGGTTAAGAAGATGCGGGAGGATGGGCAGGCTGTTGATGATGCCATTTACTCACTAGCAATGGGTCCTGATACTCGGGTAAGACATTATGATTCTTGCGTTGTTGGAGATGTGCGCTACAACACCCTTGCACGAGACGAAGGCAGGAAGACACAAAACAGTGCCATCATGCGCACGGATACGTATGACAAAGAGACAACTGAAATGTATGCTAACGGAACAGACATTGTTCAGTTGCAGTATATCTCCAGTTTCGAGGATCATCAGTGTGTGGTTCTATTATGCTGTCGTTGGTATAACCTGTTTTCCAGGCACGCAAAACCCAGAGCTGATGATTATTTCAAATCCATCAATGTCAAGGCGGCATACCAGACCACCGAGCCTTTTATTTTGGCAAATCAAGCAACACAGATATTTTTCTTGGAAGACACATTTGCACGTAGCGATGACTGGAGAGTATTGCAAAGGTTTGAGCAGAGGAATTCGTTTAATGAAGTTGCACAACAAGATGATGCTTACACTGCTCCTGATGTACAAGATAACACAGATGTTCCTAATATCTTTGAGAACCATCACGTCAATGACGCCGGCGAAAAGATTGCCTGTCGTGTTGTGGACATACAAGACTTGATCAAGAAGAAGCCAACGTTCGAGGACGTTGAGGACGAAGAAGAAGATGACACCGTGGGGAATTACGATTCAGACTGATACACATGGCGAAGATGTTGACGCTGCTGCTGCGGATGATGATTACATTGCTTTTGTCGTATTTGCCTGTCAGAAGACGTTTTTTATCTACTATGTGAAATTGTGTTTGCTATGACAACTGAAACCTGATGAACATGTTGTTTAGTATTTTGCTGTGAGAACATCACTTGTTATGTATGCTGATTTGTGTTTGGTGATTGTATGACAACTAAAACATGATGACATTGTTGTTTAGTTGTACTCATATTTGGCTGTGAAACTTGAATTTGATGACATAGTTTGTTGTTGGACTGCAATTTGCTCGACGTCTTCGAATGAGAACAAAGCTGACCCGACAGGGCCTCTGCTATTTATTTATTTATATGAGCAAAAGGGGATACCCCCTGATTTCCGTTAATAGAAATCATTAGATGTTCACAACACTACACCCAGCCTGCTACACAGGTTTCATTCATTACTAGTTTTAGCAAAGTGCTCATGTCGTAGCCACTGAATACATCACGAGTACTACATACACTGCAAATAAAGAGACAATCATCCTACAGAGCACATCGATTTTGCCCATTATCTCCACAAGCTCTTTCATCTCCTCATTGCTGTCAAGGCCGTTCAGCAGCTGTTTCTTGGCCATGATCAGAGGAACTGCATCTTTAACCTTCTGCTCTGCATCTTCCTCTTCTGCCGTTCCTTCAGTTGCTTGTCCAACACCCCAACCTGCTGCTATTGGGATTCCTCGGCTAACCAAATAATTAGCGTAGTTGCATTCCCCCACATCAGCAATTTCCCAGAAATACAAATCACACGAATCTTCCCTTTTCTGCACGAATCAAATTGGAAGATCATCAACCAAACTATTAAAAAATCAGCAACTGAAAGCAGCAGAACAACACTTAAACATATTATTACCCCATGATTCGGGCATTTGTAGAAGACTCAGCCAGGGTTGCGGATTGTGGTTGAGACGCGACGGATGACTCTGCGTGATTTGCAGCAGTGGCACCACACCAACGTCAGCGGGTTGCGATGAGCAATCGGCTACGGTGCGCGTGCCGGCGGGGGTGTGATGAGACCCACAGGCGATGGTACGGGTGGCGACTTGGCGCATATCTGGTTGTTGCCTGCTGAAGAGCAGGTGGACGAGCAGCCAGTGGACATGGTTGCTGCGGCCAGAGCTTCTGATGCTAGGCAGAGTAAGTAGAGAAGAGGAGAAGCGAACGTTGGATATGTCAGTTTCATTACTTGCAGAGTAGCATAGCACCATATATAGTCATAGTCTAGGTTTGGATTCGAACCAGCTACAGGTGCACGTCTTTCTTTTTTCTAATACTCGGCAACGTCTCTTTACTGGTACACTAGCTTGTTCTGTACACCTTCCCAAGTCTTTGATTTTCTTTCCCTTTTTTTGCAAGGAAGGAAGGAGGACAAAATTGAGAGTTCCTGGGACTCGAACCCAAGACCTCTCGGTTGAAAACCAAGGGTGCTAGTCACTTATGTGGCGAACGTTCCCTGTGAGGAGGACGGCAGACGAACGCAGTTTTCTTCCTATATATAAAAAAGTATGCTACTTGGTGTCCGCTTAGTCAACAAACGATTGTGCCAACCTTGACCGTTGCATTGACATTCAACGTCTGTCGCGTTTCTTCAGTCTCTTCTTCCTCGAGCCGCCAATGCCAAACCAGCGCCGGCAGGACCGCCTGCTCCCGCCTCCCACGGCTGGCTGTGATCTTCCCCTGCTCCTGTTCGTTCCCGTCCGAGGCCTCACCATCGTCCTCCGCCTTGGTTCGCTCGCCGCGGTGCCGCCCTCTGGTGTTGTCAACATGGTCAACAACCGAGAGGAATAAGGAGATGACTGTACATGGTGAGGATGACAGTAGGGACCCAGCAGCGCGCGCAGTAATTTTGTTTTTTCGGGACGGAGAAGGGTATCAACTGGGTTGTGCGGGACCCATGGCCCGTCTAGCCCAGGCTTTTATTTCATATGGTTAGCACATGACCAGCCCAGTTTGTTTTTTTCCTTTCTGAAAATGGCTAGCCAGCTATTTTGTTTTTTGCAGAATAACCAACGTAGGCCTACTTGCTTTTCTACGCCCTGCTGGGCCGGAAATCTTTCAAGACGAGGAGGGATGCATTTTGCCCAGAAAATGGGCTATAAGTAATAACAAATGGGCTATAAGTAATAATAAATGGGCTGTAAAATGAAAAAATACAGGAAACAGGCAATTAGTTCCAAAATACTGTTTTCTTTCGGATTTTGATATTTTAAATTTCATTGTTTTTGTGCGGGTAAAATTTCATTGAATTTAAATTAAGGTATATTTAGATTTAAAATTAATTTGAATCTGGCTAGAAATTTTGGGCTGTATGCTGTTTGGGACAGATTTGGAGGCTGACTTGTGGGTCTACTAGGTTGACGTGTACTTTGGCTTTGTCAAGTTAGTCCATAAACGATTCTATCAGCAGTGACCGTTGGATGTTAATCCAACGGCCGTGCTGCTTCTTCAATATCTGATCATCTTGCTCCAGCCACCCAAACCAGCTCCGGTGGCACTGCCTGCTCCCGCCTCCCGTGGCCGGCTGTGCTGCCGCACAGGCCGCACCGCCCCACCCTACTTCATTGTTGGCCAGGCCATTCCTCTACTCACCCACACCTCCTGTTATTTTCCGGCGACGGTAGCCGGACCAGTAAACCCTCATACTCCCCACCGCGTGGGCAACCATTGCCGAGTCTTCACCGGCTCCGTGTCGTTCCCTTCCTAGGCCTCGCCGTCGTCCACCGCCATGGTGCTCTCGGCGCGGCCTGGTCAACATGGTCAACGAACGACATCCATCGGCCATGGACTGTACGCGCAAAATAATGATTCCTCCACCTGACAGCTGGGACCCACCGGAAGGGCCTCTATATTTCACAAAAAAACGTTCGCCCCGCTGACATGTCAGACCCACTAGCTATATCTTCGCACGCAAGGAAGTGCCTCCTTATTACGCACAAAAAATGAATACACCCTGCTAGCTGGGACCCACCATAGTGGGAGGATGACTTGTGGGCCAACTAAGTTGACGGGGACGGAGGGCTTTGTCAACTTAGTCAATATGAACGATTCTAGCTCCAGTGACTGTACGATGTCCATCCAACGGCTGTAGTGCTTCTTCAACCTCTGGTCTTCTTGCTCCAGCCGCCCAAAGCAGCGCCGGTCGTGCCGCATGCTCCTGCCTCCTGTGGCCGGCTGTGCTGCCGCGGAGGCCTCACCGCCCCCTACTATTCCCACCGCTGGCCAGAACGCGCGGCGACGGCAGCCTCACACCGCAGCCGAACCAGTGAACCCTGGTACTCCTCTCCGCGCGGGCTTCCACTGCCGCGTCTTCCCCGGCTCCGCGTCGTCCCCTTCCTAGGCCTCGCCGTCGTCCACCGCTGTGGTGCTCTCGGTGCGGCCTGGTCAACGTGGTCAAGGAATGGCTTCCATCGGACATGGACTATACGTGGAGAGGCTGACAGCTGGGTCCACGGCTGCAGCAAGGAAGTGCCTCCTTATTACGCGCAAAAATAATGATTCCTCCACCTGACAGCTGGGACCCACCGGACGGGCCACTGTATTTCGCGGAAAAAACGTTTCCCCCTGACTGCTGGGACCTACCAGCTTCATCTTCGCACGCAAGGAAGTGCGTCCGGGCAAAAAAAACGATTCGCCCCCTGACTGCTGGGACCCACCAGCTACACCTTCGCACGCAAGGAAGTGCGTCCGGGCAAAAAAAACGATTCGCCCCCCTGACTGCTGGGACCCACCGGCTACATCTTCGCACGCAAGGAAGTGCATCCGGGCAAAAAAACGATTCGCCCCCCTGACTGCTGGGACCCACCGGCTACATCTTTGCAGGCAAGGAAGTGCCTGACAGTCGGGACCCACCTGGTCGAAGCATACGTAGCGTTGTCATTTTGTTCGCGAACGTGTACGTACATACTGGTCGATGTAGAGGCGCGCACGTGTCGTAGTAGAGGCGCGCACGTGTCATAGTAGAGGCGCGCACGTAGCATGTACACGTACGTACAGCGGCCAGGGTGCAAGAAAGAAAATACGGCCACGTATGTGTACATACGGGCGGGGTCTCGAACACCTACTCGCGCATACGTACGGCCAGGGCTCGTGTACATGGCTGGGTCGGAACGGAGAAACAGCGTCGTCGTCGTGTTCATGGGGAGGCAACGGAATGCGTCATGTTCATGGGGAGGCAACGGAATGTGTCGTGTTCATGGGGAGGCAACGAAATGCGTCGTGTTCATCGGGAGGCAACGGTACGCGTGGGAGCCAACCGGCTGGGTCGGAATGGAATGTGTGGTCGTGTTCATCGAGAGGGCTTGGACGGAACACGCGATGGAAACGAGGCCTGGCGTACCGCAAAATGGAGGAAACGGACCTCCTACGTTCGGAACGGGGTCCTGTTGATCGAGAGGGGTGTGGCGTACCGCAAAACGGAGGAAACAGACCTCCTACGGTCGAAATGGGGGTCCTGTTGATCGGGAGGGGTGTGGCGTACCGCAAAACGGACGA